>NC_056728.1:53093347-53175847 GCF_019279795.1 Protopterus annectens
TACCAGTGTAGTGTAGTTTTAGTAGTCTTTACAGAGCTTTGTCTTATTTCTGCCTTTCCTCAGAAGTCACTGGTTTGAAACTAAGCTGGTGTTAATTCCTCATCATACACACCATCATAATGGGCTGAGGCAGATGGCCTTAAATTATTAGCTACCCCCAAATTTCCAAGTGTCTACAGGGGAATTGATAATATAGAATAAGATGTTATGAAACCTGCACATTCCTTTCTTTGTTATTTCTCATGTCTCAGAGGCATAGCAGAATAACTGCATGTGATTTTCATCAGAACATATAATGCCTGACATGGAAGGTGAGCTTCATACCAGCTTTGTAATAGTAAGCAGGTAGGCAAGGCATTGTTACAGGCATTATTCTAAACCTGGTCTGTACCTCATCTCATCCAATATATGCACATAGTTTGTCAAGTACAAAGTAATTGCATTATGCCGATACATGGCATCTTCCCACTTTAAAAACAAATAAAAATATGTTTTCCTTTACACTGAAATGAAACATTAAACCATATATATGTCATTTACTTCAGATAAAGGAAAGTGAAGACAATAATTTACAAATTCAGCCCACTGAGTGGCTTACTGATTCTACCAGATCAGGTAACTATGAGACAGGAGGACTTGGATCTGGTACAACACCTGAAAATGGTGAGTAGGGGGATGCCAGACATATTGACCATTACATGGTGTATATGTGCATGTGTATACATACAAGGTCAGATATTTTATTAGAATACACAAGTACTTTTCCCTGTGTCTGTTGAAAAACAGGCAATGCTTGAGAGTAATAACAGTTTACAACACAGTTCCTTAATTTGTTTCTGTAAGGTAACACATCCATGTGCTGCACTGCCCTTTTAGTGTGATCAGTATTTTTTAAGCATTATAGTGTCAGTAAGTAATCCATTTAAAGTCTAAATGGCTTGCTAGCTTGGGAATTTCATTACTGAAGAATCAGGGTCTATTATTAATTATGGTTTCCTCTGGAATATCAAAGCAGGTAAATGAGGATTTTGATTTCGAGGCAACTTCAGCATTTGTGGTTCAGGATAAATAGAGTATTTTGGTAAACCTTGAATAACACAGTCTAGGATGAATTTGTAACTTTGCTTAGTGCACATGTCAATGTCAAGTACATTTTTTCAAGGATGCTTAAAAATGGTGTATGAATTAAGTTTTTTTTTAATCTGTGTCTTCCTCAGCTCACAGCATAACTGGCATGCCATGACTTTGTTCTCTATGTTTCATGATATCCCTTACCAGCATACAGAAGTTCTGGTCAGCTCCCCAAACATGATTAAATTGTGGTGCCCTTCACATGTCTTTGCAAGGATATCTGATCTGAAGGTCCGTGGTAATCACCATTTTGTTTCCTCTTATTAGCAGATCTTATACAGGGCTCAGATAAATGTCTCTGTCTTTTCTACAGGCCTTTTTCAATGATTGATGAAAACAGATTTATTCACATATTACATTTTGTTTAAGGCAGGAATACTTTTTCATCTTCTGTAACATTAGAGCAGAGACTTTTATCATCTGCAGTCTTGAATTCAAATGAATTAAAAATCCTCTGTGCCTTACTTCAAATAACATGAATTAGGCAACTTGCCTACACCTCTCTGTAATCTTTACCAGGCTTTGTTGCAGTTCTCGAACTTGAAAAATACTGATTCTATTCTACCCACTCTTTTTGTTTCTTGAACTATAGGTTTTCAAGTGGGGTAATTTTATAATTTTCCATAAAATTCATCTTTCAAATACCGAAGCCCCCCCCCCTTCCAGCTTACTAATGGCTGCTATACCTGCCCCTGCCCCTACCTCTAACCCTAATCTTGCACCATATCTTTCAAAAACCCTTTTGCAATATTGTCACAAGTCATAAAATGTAATCTGAATGTGTGGTGGACTTTTGGGCTTCCAGTTGCAAAAGGAAACTAATTATATGTATCATTTTACAATCAATTTTGTTTTAAATGCATTGAATTTTCAATGTGTTGAATTTCAGAATGCTGGTATCAAACATTTCAGTTTTGATGCCTTTACATTCTGATAAATCAACATATGCTTGTGTGGGTATATGTATTAATATATAATTATGCATTATATACTATTTTATATATAAATATATATATATATATATATATATATATATATATATATATATATATATATATATACATACATACACACACACACACACACACACACACACACACACACACACACATATTCCACCAACATGTGATATAAGGCAGTAACAATAAATAATAGACATTTTTGAGATGCATATTTTTTTTTACTGAACCACTAGTAACTTGACAAGCATATTCTGCTTTGAACACACTTGGCTTTTTATTGTTGTTCAGGTTTTCCCCTTTATATTTAATTAATGTTGCACCCCTACACATTTACATAATTTGTATGCCTGTCACACCTTCACATATGTGTCAGATAACCTGCATGTGTTATACAAAGGAGGAAATCATTCTGCATTGTATTGAATAGAAAAAATACTGTTCATGTAGTCATATAAAAACAGTATTTAAAACATATGAAGGTAGATGTCCTTGACAAGTAAAAAAATCCTCCTCAGAAATATATTTCTATTCTGTGTCTTATAAGGAGTATGCATGGACACAGCCATGTTATCGTGCTATACTGTTTTAATAAAGGGGTTTTCAAAGAAATGTGGATACGTGCAATAGGAAAATCCACTATTTTTGTTATAATGCTTAAAAAGGAAGGAAATGCTGTAGTCCAGCCCTCCTATATGTTTTGCAGTATTGTAAACAAGAAGATGCCACTCAGCAGTTGTTGTTGTGTCTTTCGGCTTTTCCCGGTTGGGGGTCACCACAGCGGAACTCCAGTCTGCTAATGATTGGCAGTTAATTTTTATGTGCTGAGTTGCCAGCCCTAACGCACAACCTTCAACGAAGGTACGCCCATTCACGCATGTCTCCACACAGAAGACACTCTAGCTGAGAGTCGAACCAGTCAGCGTCTTACTGTGAGGTGACAATGCTACCGCAGCACCACCGCCACTTAGCAGTAAGGCTTTATATTTGGAATGAAAGGCAAGAAGGGCTTCAGTTGAAGATTTATTTATCACCTATGAAATGCTGTTAGATCATACTCCTAGTTTGAAAGGCAAAGAAACAGTCAAATCATGAATTTTAAAGAAAAGAAAATGTTAGTCATTTTTATGCACAACATTTGGAAATAATGCAAATGGCACTTTACAGCCATGTTTATATCTGAAGTTGCAACAGCAGTATATATTTGTGTTTGATAGCTTATTTGTTGCTTTCCAGACAGACTTTTATTGAAAACTGAAACTCTGGCATATATTACAGTTTGTGAGTTTCTAATAGCTATTTTGACCTTAATTTCATGCTTCTTGCAAATGTAAATGTTTGTGTATTGCTTTCAGCTTTTAGTGTAAAAGGTTATAGACAGGGTGAATAGGTGCTTGGCTTTATACAGCAGAACACACATACTAATAGTAGTAAAGAAGAAAGCCTGGCAACATCTTAGTTGTGTGGATGGAAGTCTGCATGTACCAAAACTGGTTTTTAGCTCTTATTGCTCCTGTTATGTACTGCTGACTTCAGGCTTTCTAACGGCCAATGCCCCTATACTGCCATCCTTTGACATTCTCATACTGTGGCAGTGCCCTGGTTTGATTCTCACCAGGGAGGTCTCTTCCTTCAGGAGGCCTGCAATTCACCATGGCTTGGTTGTCTGGGTCCTTTGTGCTGTGCACCTCTGAGTCAGGCATCATACAACAGCTCATAGAGTTTTTTTCTTGTAAGCCAAACCTCTCATTAATGTTCAGGGGTTACATTACCCAGGTGGCAGGCAATGGTGCTGCAAGGGAATGCCCACATCTATGTATTGATGCATCCGTCTTTACTGGCACGTATGCTGAAGCAGCAGTATTGTTACCATCATCCCTGTATCAATGCTTTGGCTTCTGAAGCAGTTGTACCCCTAGCACACCTGACAGGGTCTTCCCCCCAGAAGAGTCAAACAGACCATGTCTTGTCATTCCTCTTCTATCCATATCACCTCTAACAGACGCCCGAGCCACATATTAAACTTGGGTCATCTGGGTAGTGGTCACAGCTTTCTAACTCTGTCAGTGGACCCAGCAGACTCAAAACTGTATTTTCTTTAGTATTATAAACAACAGAAGACATCACTTTTTCTGCAAAATAATTGTCAAGTTTGGTTCTGATGTCAGAGAAACACAGTTAATATATGATTCTGATATCTGCTGAGCTTGTCATTTTGAAAAATAAGTATATGCTGTGAACTGAATGATAAAAAACATATAGAGATAGAGTCCTGACTATAACCCAGCCTAATAGGTATGTAAGCCTGCTGGTGGTACCTACCAATGCAGGACTGTATCTCTGAAGCCATTTGAAATTTTCTAATTAAACTTTTCAGGAAAAGATGGCATAATGCACATTTATAGAATGGACTTGGTCATTTTAGGAATGAAGACATTTACACAGCTTTATCTTTATATAAAATATGCGACTGCATAGAAATATAAATTTCTAATTGCGAGAGAAGCATGCAGTGATGTCATTTGGAAGAAATGTGCTTGATTTGTATTTCTGACATGATATCAACTCATTGCAGAATATCCTGGACATGTGTTAAATTCCTGGGAGTGAACTCCACGATGCAGAGAAATAAAGTCCTGACTATGATCCAGATGACTCCCTTCAAATGCCTGTGTCAAAGTCCGTCCTGCATATATGCTAATGCAATATGCTAAATGGCAGGATGGAACTACAAGGAAAAACATTGCAGGGCCATAATCTGACACCTCTTTACCTACTTTATTCTATTCTCCAGTACATGGTGTTTACAAGTCTGCTTTAATCCTATGTACTTCCTCTAGAAGGATGATCCTCATAGCAAAGGATTACATTAGAATGCTATCATATATAAGGAACTGTGAGGGACCAAACATCAGAAATGGTAGGCAGCTTGAAGTTCAGAAGTCAGCAGTAGCTAATAAAATGTATTACATTTACACACCCTCAAGAGAAGTGACATACTCATCTCTAATAGAAACTGAGTATAAGGTAAGATGCCAGACTGCTACTGTGAAATACTTGTAAAAAGCTACATTAAGTACTTGTGCATCCCATTTTACAGTTCTTTGTAAAACCTTAAGGAAATTATAATTCCATACCCTTAAGGACTTAAATGCAGATCAAGGCTGCAGGTATTGGTTGAAGTTGTTCAGCCATATTGTCATGTTCAGCATACAGAGTTTTGCTGGTAGCATTTTTCCACTGCCAGAAAAGGTCACTATTCTAGAAAAATATTATGCTTTTACTTCTAATATAATTGCAACACAACATAAAAATATTATGAATATGTATTGCATTATTGCTCAAAAAATAAGTTGTATTTAACAAAGTATAATACAACACGACAGACTGCAACAGTCTATCATGGAGTACATATCTTTGTATAAGACACAATATCTCAATCTCTCTTATAGTTCTTAGTAAATTTTAGTGGGGATTATGGATGGACAATTGGGAATAGAGCATAAGGATTTACATGCAGCTCTGCAGTGAAATTCACTGGACCATTTTGCCATGGTCTACATAAGATGTTTGTCAGCAGTGTCTTTCTAGTGTTAAAAATGTCAGTTTTTAAAAGAAATACATATGATTCTTATTTTTTTCTGGACCACCCTGTGTATATAATTTTCAGTTCTGCATCCAAATAGTTCTTAAAGAAGAAGGAAAAAGAGACATTACTATAGTGGCTGGTGACAGGTTGTTTTGTATATTGTAAGGGAATAGTAACTTGGAAATAGATGAACAATCCCTGATTGGGGCAGGACATGCAATAATGGTTTATGTGTGCCACCCCATGCTCCATTTCATGTGATTATGAAATACCTGCTTCAAATCTCACCCGAGCAGCTAATACTTTGTAACATGCTTGTAGACATGGACGTATACCCCTGTGTCCACTAGAGGGAGTTTGTTTATAGCAAAACCAACACCTTCTCCCTGAGGAAGAAGAAATGGCATCAGTAGCTCAGTCTTCTCTCCATGGCTGGACCTCCAGTGCCTAAGTCACTGTTTCATCTAGGGTCACGCAGTGGCAGTGCATGTTCCCTTTCTGCCCTTAGGGTTAGGTTATATTTTGTGAATTAATTATTGAAACAGACTTGTGTGCACTTTCTTGCTATTATTTCACCCTTGGTTAGCAGTGTTGGGATTCAAACCCCATTGAAATCTGCAGTCTTGATGTTAGTTGGTGGCATGGGGTGTCACATGGGTGGCAGTGATGCTATCCCCTGTTTCAAACCAGTGGTGAGGATACTGGAACTGAAGTTATTCAGCCTAAATCGGCTTTGTTATGCGTGCTAACCCTCACAGGAACAAGGTGAAATATGCAGATGTTTTGTTGTATTCAGCAGTTATTTTATTTTTTAGTCATCATAATTTAAGAAAAAGCAGAAATGAGCTTTTCTGACAACCATTCTAAAATGCCAGTAGTACCGCTAACAAAGGAAGGCAGAACAAAATTAATCCAGCAGGCTGATAGGAGATGGTGGCAGTTTTGTGTATGCAGAAAGACAGGCAAAGGACAGAGGACTCAATGCTCAAATGGAATTACAGAAACCTGCACTTGAAAGCAAAGGTTTGGAGCTGAAGTTAGCTAAAGTATGCACCTATTGGAGGTGCAGAGAGAGCAGGCATAAGCAGAGAGAGAGCGAGAGAAGCAATGTCATCATGAAAAGGAGATGATCATCCTATGCTAGAGACATGAGGTTCACGGGGAAGGAGGGAATCACACCTCATCAGTTCAAAACATTTTCCTCAATATAAAAAGGGTGATGATTTAGAAAGCTTTATAAGGGCATTTGAAAGCACATGCAATGAACAGAAAGTTGACCAGGGACAGGGGCTGAGTTTTGTGAGGTTTTTAACCCCCTTGCTCACAGGTAAAGCAACACATGCAGTTTCTAAACTCACTGATCTTTTACTGCTTAAATTATGCCAGAGTTAAATATTTTTTTTTGCTTGTTATAAAATGATACCGGGTTTTAGGTAAAGAAGTTAAGGGAATACAGGAGAAAGGCAGATGAAATTATTTTCCAGTGCATTCGGAATACAACTTGACTTCCTTGATAAGCTGTGTTGAACACAAGACAGTGAAGTTGCTGTGTCTGCATAGCTGAGCTTGACCTTTTGAAAACAGCTACAGCATTTGAAATATCTAATGAAAGGTAAAGGAGAGATGTTAAAATGTATGCTGGCTGCAGTAATGAACAACCTGTAGAAATGAGTATGAAATAATTCAGACAGTCTGACTATATAGCCACACAAGGATAGAGGAGCAGCTTCATAAATAAAATGCTGCAGGCAAGTGAAATAAAAAAAAAAGTCAGGGATTTACAATAGCTGTTTTTCATCCCACAGGAGTAAATCAGGGTACAGTTCTTACTAGAGAGAACTGGAGGAAGCTTCACAGTGAAGTTTATACAGAGCATCAGCTCTTTTTCCTTGCAAAAATATGTAAATAGCTAATATGCTGTTTATTTCTTGGGTAGAGAGGGAATTGTGTGCTCTCATAAGAGATCAGGATCAGTTGGGACAATATTACACAAGTATTTAAAGTGACACAAAAAGTGACAGAAACAGACTATGAAGGGCCAGTTTGTGCATGAAAGACAAATACTATAAACTAAGTAGAATAAAATGGATGCTTTACTATGACACAGTTTAACTTACTGTTTTGGAATATTAATGAGTTGATTGGCAGGGAAAAAAATGGAGAAGATACTGACTTATATTTACAGTAATGCACAGATACTAAGATTACAGGAAATGCACCAATCATAAAAAAATATGAAGTTTTTTTTAAAAAAAAGTACAAAGGTGGGTTTATTTGCTGGAATGGAAGGAAAACTAAATCAAGAGGTCTCATTATTAATTAAAAGGGTATAAGAATAAAGATTGATGAACAAAGGAAGGACAGGCAGGGAAGATTTATAGTGGTGAAGTTATTTGCCAAATGTAAAAATTACACTGGCTACACTATGGATTTCACCAAAGCAGTAAGCAGATATAAGGAATATTTTGGGAGAAGTTATAGCCTTTCATTAAGGCTATACAATAGAAGCAGGAGAAATGAACACTATGAGGAATAAGGATGACATCTCTGGAAGGCTAAGAAGTCATAAAATACTATCCAAGAACAGATACTTAGATAAGTATTTGCATGCATTTGGGCAAATTAATATAATGAAAATAAGAATAAAATGAAAGACTTTTTCCAGCAAAGTATTGTTTTAGGAGTAAGATTAGATAAATGTTACATATAAAAAAGAATACTGTAACATTGTCCAAACCATTAAAAACACATCTGGTTATAGTGTTTGACCGTGTGCCTATACAGATTTATTTCTGCAAGAAGTAAAAATATGTTGTGATAAACACTAGCATTTTCCAGAATGTCTTCTGAAAAGAAAGAAGTATAATCATTGTGCAGATCAGACTTTAAATGTAATGTTATTAGATTTGAACATAAGAGTAAAGAGCTTGCAAAGAATTGTGGTAATTGCAAACCGAAGATTAAAATATTTTTTCAATGAAAGCAAATGAGAAATCAAGTAATAGCCATAGTAGATATCTAGAGGGCTTTGAAAAATAAGAGATTTACAGGAGCAAAAAAAGATAACAGGAACACAACAGGTTGAAGAGCAGTTGAAAGAGACTAGAATTCTGTGAAAAGGTAATTAAAAATTAGCATAGAGCAGTGGTGTTAAAACAACTGTTTTTTTTTTTTTTTTTTTTATAATAACCCTAGTGGAGCCACATTCTGCCTAAATGTTTAAGGCAACAAAATATCAAAAGGATGCTAACTAAAATAATAAATTATGAGAATGAAGAAGCAGTAGTAGTAGTAGTCATAGCAAAGGAGGGAAATGATCCTCTTGATCCAGGTTCAAACAGACCCATTTTGATTATAAATCATGGGTGCAAAGTATTTATGAGGATTTTGACAAAAAAAGATTGTCAAAGATATTGATGAGAATACCACACAAAGACATTTAGCACCATTCCTCACTCAGGTATCACAGATGATCATTGGATAACAAAGTGACCCATAAACAGAATGCAGGAAGTTAGGTTAGGCAGCTCTACCTCCTTCAAAAGACCTGTCACTAGTAGTGTACCCCAAGATTTAGTCCTTGGGACAGTCATCTTTGGCATTTCCTTCTCAGAGGTCAAAGCTAATGTTATGGGTTTGTGGCTGACCAAGTCTGTAGATGACTCCAAAGTTGGTCTCATTGTAAACCCCCAGAAAACGCTAAAATCCACCAAAAGGGCCTGTCACAAACAAATAGCTGGTGTAAAATCCATGAACTAAATCTAAATGCCAAGAATTGTATAACTGTATCCTTCAGCATGCATGATTCCCCTTGTAGCTATCACTTTGACAACACACCCTAGAAAATTGATCCCTCCGTTAGGGATCTACGAACCTATGTTGACAGTGAACTGTCCTTTGATCACCACACATCCACTGTTTTAATGACGTCCTTTTTCATTGCTCACCTTATATGGTATTGCATCCAGATCCAGGGGTGTAATCATCCCACTGTACTTGGCAGTCATTTGGCTGATCACTAAGTATAATGCCCCTTTTGGTATCTACCTGTCCAAACACTTGTCACAACTGGAATAACCACAATGTTTTCTCATTAGAAAAAGAAAAAAAATCAAGGGCTTCAATCATATTAACTACGCAGACCATCTCAAAGCCTTGTCCCTCTTCTTAGTGTTATACAGATACTGAGAGACAACTTCTGCATCAGGTATAGAGCTTCGACAGACCCCATTCTGTCAGTCCTATTGCATATTCACAAGTCCATTGGTATTATAAACACTTGCTCAAGGGATCTCAATCTGTTTTGCAAAATAAATAGAACAAGTTGGAGAGATAGCTTTGTATCCCATGGAGTACCACATATATGGAGCCATCTTTCACTCCACATAAAGCAAAGTACATCTGCTACTCTATTCAAATGTAACTTGGATGAATGGATTGGTAACTATAAATTCAATCCTGATGGATGTAAAATGTAAACGTGTAAATGTCTCAACATATCCTTGCTCAGACCATCTCTGGGTTATTTATATGCAAAATGTAAGGGCTAAAAACTACCATGGGAATGTAAGGCTAGGCTTCTTAAGATCCTCACAGACCAATAGCCTAGTAAATACCTATGAACCTAAGTAAGACTGAATATATTGTGGAAATCAGCACTTATTTTCACAAATGGGTAAGGTGATGTAAGGACACCATATATTCTCTCACCCATTTGTGGATAGATATAAGGTCACCATATCTGAAATGCTTGCAGATCTTTTGGTGAAGGAATGAACTCTTAGTACAATGCCAGAGTATATGAGGATTTGGTTGTCAAACCATGGATGTAACACTGCTGATGAGATGGGGTAGAAAAGAGATCTTTAACTAGCTAGCAGGTTGCCACTGCATAGTAGAAAGATATACAGCACTGCATATGGTTATAAGGGAGCCCATAGGAGGCAGCCTAAGCCATCCTAACAGGTTGTAAGGGAGAAGGGGAAGCTAGTCCGGGTGCATGCCCAAGTTTTACAATTAAATATTTTGTAACCAAATGGGGCATATAACACATGAGCACTTCTTGTCTGGCCAGTCCACCCCAGTTAGGGCTTTAGATGGGAGACTTTTTGGATACCATTGGCCAGAGTCCATCAAGACAGGAAATGGGGGCAAGATAGTTAGCAGGCGGCAGTGTTTGAGGACATTCTTGCTCATGTCCTACTAGGGAATGACTTTGACAATACAGTACCTTGTGTGCATGCTGTTACATACAGACAGGGATGGAGACAATCTCTTAAGAAAGGTAGTCAGTGGAAGACCCAGCCAGAGCCCACACCTTCATCTGGGGCTGGTAATATGGAAACCTCAGAGGAGGAGCTGGTCAGTAGCAGCAAACTGAGACCAAAACCACTACAGCTGAATTGTACTGGGCTTCCCTACTTTTAGGGGAGAGGTAAGTAATAGGCTTCAGATGGTCGAACCTTTAAAAGCTCGACTTTCATATGGCCGAGACCATATGATCGAACTTTTAAAAATTGAAACAGTCTGAATGGGGATCTCCATAGAGCATGGAACAGGAAGATTTCCCTTTATCGCAATGTAGTGTGATCTCAGAGTTGGTATATTTAAATATCAGGGGGTATGGGGAGGTGCAGCCCCCCACGTAGGGGGTTGTCCCCCTGCTAGCACTGTTTAGTTTTTTTATTTATTTATTTATTTATTTATTTATTTATTTTATTTTCACATTTTCGAATATTCAAATGTTCAATCATATGGTCTCGACCATATGAAAGTCAAACATTTGGATGTTCGATTATGTGAAGTAGACCCAGTAATAGTAGTCAGACATAACTTGAGGCAACACTTGTAGCCACTGCCAGGCTTTGTGTGGAAGGGGAGCTACAGGGGTTCACCAAGGAGAAGTTGAGGCAGGCTCAGCTCTCTGACCTTACTTTATAGGACATGAGGGAGGTAGCAATGGAGACTCCAGATACCTGATGGCAGAAGGAGTCCATACATTGGGACAAAGAATTGTTTACAAGGAATGGACCCCTGAAGGAGGCCTGTATGGAGCAATACTACAGAAGTTGGTAGTACCCAGGGCAGTTCTGGCTATAGCCCATGATATTCCTTTTTTCAGGCCATATAGGCATAAAACATAGCAAAAGAGAGCTTATGCAGACTTTTTATTGGCCTCAGATTGCAATGGATATAACAAGGACCTGTGCCAGAAAGATGGCAATGCTGGAGACAAAGTCATGGCAGCTTTGATGCCTTTGTCTGTTATTGAAGAACCATTTCAGAGGATAGCTATGGATGTTATGGGACCTCTGAGTTACCTGATTTCCACAAGTAAGGCACATATCTTGGTAGTTGTGGACTATTGCAGTAGGTATCCAGAAACAGAGCTCTGCTCTCAGTTGAAGCAGAGAAGATGTCAAATGTTTTGCTAGAGGGTTTCAGCAGAGTAGGTTTACCCAGAGAAATATTGTTGCATAGAGATGCTGACTTTACTTCAGACCTGTTGGCATGTTTGTGGAAGTGCTGTAGGGTAAAGTATCTGAAAACCATCCACAGACAAATGATGTGGTGGAGAGCTTTAACTTTACACTGAAGACCATGATGAGAGAGTTTGAAAATCAGTTAAAGAAGGCTGTGACATGTATCTAGTCTATCTTTGTTTTGCTTATAGGGAAGTGGCCCAGAACCCACAGTTTTTCACCTTTTGAGCTACTGTGTGATCACAGGGTATAGGGTCCCCTGGAGTTAATTTGTAATGAGTAGGAGGGTGAGAGTTATTCCCAAAAGGTCTATTTTGGAGTATATCCTAAACCTTCAGACTAGATAAAGGGAGCTCATAGAGATGAGCACTTAATATAGGGCAATAGCAGCAAAAGCTCTGGTATGGCAGTTCAGCCAGAGTCAGAGAGTATTCTGTGGGGCAACAGGTGATGGTGCTTATTTCTGTGAGACACAACAAGCTGCAAGCAGCCTGGAAGGACCCTTTCACCATTGTAAGCATGGTAGAATTTCCAGACAGGAGGCCAAAGCACAAACTCTACCGTATTAATATGTTAAATCCCTATCATGACAGAGAGACCTTCGTACTTAGTATCTACAATGAGTGGCAGGACAAGACAGATGGAGAACTGGAGGTAGATCACATTGGTGATGCTTGGTCTGACACCTGAGCAGATGAGATGGCCCACTCCCCTCAAGTAACTCCCAGCCAGGTTCAGGAAGGACAGTTAGTATTGCAGGAATATGGAGATATACTTACTTGTAGGCTAAGGTGTCCTCACCAGGTGAAGCAGCAGCTAGCTACATGACCCCTGGGACCCATCAAACAAGCCCCTTATAGACAGTTTGAAAGAGTTAGACAAAAATCTGAAAGAAGAACTGAAAGACATGTTGGGATTAGGAGTAATCCAGGTGTCCAGCAGTGGTACTGGTACCAAAGAAGGATGGCAGCACCCCATTCTGTGTGGATTGGAGTAAGCTGAACAATCACAAAGCATCAGATGCTTGTCCAGGATAGATGAAGCCTTAACACAGTTGGGTGGGACTAAGTTGTAATTACTAGTGACTTGACCCATGGTTACCGACACGTACCCTTGTCACCTGTAGCTAGGAAGAGATCAGTGTTTGTGACCCATTGTGGGTTGTATGAGTTTACAGAAATGCCCTTTGGTATAAAGACTGCCTCAGCAACTTTCCAGACACTGGGTCATCACATCCTATCAGGAGCAAGAGATTATGACCTTGATGACCTGGGTGACATTGCCATTTGCAGCCAGTCCTGGATAGAAGATGAGCAACATGTCAGGGAAGTGTTGGACAGATTGCAATGTGCATAAGTGACTATCAAGGCTAACAAGTGTCTGGGGGGTGGTAAAGGTATCTTTTCTGGGTCACAGAGTGGGTGGTGAAAAATAAGGCCAAAATCTGCCAAGGGTGAGGATATTTGGGCATTTCCCATCCCTACTATCAATAAACAGGTAAGGGCATTCTTAGAGGCAGTAGGGAACTATAGAAAATGGGTTCTTCAGTATAGTCTGATAGCTACTCCCCTTACAGACCTTACCACATAAAATAAGTAAAAAAAGGTTGTCTGGATACCACATTTAAGGATTATCTTAGTGGCTCCCCTGTTCTAGACAGTCCTGATTATTATCACAAATTCATTGTAAAGGCAGGTGCTTCTAAATATGGGTGGGGGACTGTACTTAGGTCACCTCAGTAGGAGAAGAGCACCCTATTGTGTACTTCAGCCACAGACCACAACCCATGGTGGACTCTTATGCAGCTCAAGAGGAGTTAAGGGTATAGTCTAGAATTTGCCATTATTATAATTCGACCTGTACATTATAAAGTCCTCTGTGGTTACAGATCACAACCCTCTAAAAAGGATGCATAGACTAAGCAGACAATGGAAAACTTTTGAGATGGAGTGCAGCTTTGCAGTCTTATAAGCTGACTATCCAATATAGGAGGGATAGTAATGCAGACTATCTTGAAAGGTTATAGAGTAATGTACCTAAAGACCGCACCCTTGTCTCAATCTTCATTTGTTGAGGGATGCCTCCAGAAGACTTGCATGAGGATATTAACGGGGCAGAATTGTGATGCATGGGCAATGCCAGGCTAAATTAAATGAATCAAAATGTAATATATAGGTTCATAGGTAGGTACTAGGCTATCTGCCCGAGGGCATTTATAAGCCTAGCCAGAGTGTGTCGGCTTTCACCGTTCCATTGATTAATTAACTGATCCTCTGTCAAGCAGAGCCAATGAAGTGATCCCAGGGGTGTATTTTCTGTTACCCATCCACTCGTCAAGGTTTCTCTTGAAGAGTGTTAGCGAGGGGCTCTGCCTGATGTAGTTAGGAATTTTGTTCCAAAGCATGGGGAGTCTCTGTGACAGGAATCTATCCCTCCAGCATGTTCTATTTATTGTTGATGTGAGGTTTAGCTCACTAGAGTGCGTGGCTCGCAGTGATCTGGATTTCTTTAGGTGGAGCATGTCCATCAATTCTGAGTTGGACATGGCTTTGTAAGTCAGGCAGAGATCATCTCTGAGTAAGTGATATGCCACTGAGTACAGCCGGAGTTTTTCCCAGTCGGGCTGCATAGGACATATGTTTGAGGCCAGTAATCCTCTTGGTGAGGTACATTTGTGGTCTTTCCAGCTGTTGGAAGTGTCTTGTGAGGTACATCCCAAATGGGGCATTGTACTTTATGATGGGTCTGATGAGTGACGAGTAGAGGGGCACTATAACCTCTTTATTTCTAGATGCGAACCCTTTAGTAATTAGATGGACTACATAGAAGGATTTCCTAACTACTTTGGCAATATGATTGTCAAAGGAGAGATTACTATCTACCTGGGTCCCCAGATCTCTCATTACCTCTTCTGTATTAAGGGGGCTGCCACCTATGTTGTAATTCATGGGTGTTTTATTTTTCCCAAATGGGATGACTATGCATTTTTTGGCATTTAGCTTGAGACCATGACTTTGACACTAGGTGTCCATTTCAATAAGGCCCTTTTGGAGAATGTCTGGGTCAGCCGGAGAGTCAGTTATGGCTCTCAGTTTGCAGTCATCTGCAAACTTGGTTAGCCGTAGTCCTCCTGTGTTTGCCTGTACTTCTGAGAAGTATATGCTGAACAGTAGGGGTCCTAGGACCGAGCCTTGTGGGACACCACTTGTGACTGGTTTAGAGTGGGACCTGGAGCCCGTTATTCTTACCGTGTGAGTACTGTCTGTAAGCCAGTTGGCAACCCATCTCATGACGTACAGGTTTATGTTCAGGCTGGTGAGTTTTTCTATAATTCCCAAGTGGGGAATGGTGTCAAAAGCCTTGGTGAGGTCAAGGTAGGCTGTGTGAACCACCTTCCCCTCATCTATGGCCTTGGTGACTGTCTCGAAGAAGTCAATCAGGTTTAGTAGGCATGATCTGTCCTTAACAAAGCCGAACTGGGTCGGGTCAAGTGTTTGGAGGTTCCCAATGTCTTTGTTAATGAGTTCCATGATGATGCACTTCATAGCCTTGCAGACCAGGCTAGTCAGGCTTAGTTACCAGGGTCAGTTGTGGCCTTTCCTTTGTGGAGTGGAATAACCGTTGCTGTGCACCATTCTATGGGCATGTAGCCTGTGGAGAGGCTGAGGTTGAACAGTGTGTTTAGGTGGGGGGGGGGGTTAGTTTGTTCTGTAGTTCGTGCAAGACGTAGCCTGGGACACCATCTGGACCCACTGATGCTGTGCTTTTGGCTTTTGAAAGGGCTGTTTTCACCTGTGCGTCTGTGATTTCCGGGACACTACACTTTTCCGGTATTGTTGTGGGCCTTTTTGGGGGTGGGAGGGGGGTGAAGTTTGCACTGAATCTATCTGCCAGGATGTTGGCAATATCAGTAGGTTCAGTATATTTTGTGCTATTTTGTACTAGCTCAGAGCATATCTGTGAGTTGCTACTTAAGATTCTTGACATAGCTAAAGAAGGCTTTGTGATTATCTTTCGAAACCTTGGCTATTTTTCTTTCGAAGTTAGCCTTGGATGATTTTATGAAGGACCTTAGTTTCTTACTGATACTGATCAGGGATGTCTTTCCTTCTTGGGATTTGCTTTTTTTCTGAACTAGTTTCCTCCTTCTATTGTATAGCCTGTTTATGGCAGGGGTCCACCAGACTGGTTTCCTTCTTTTAGGGGAGTGAGTCTTGGTTTTGTTAGGGATGGCACCACCCATGCATCCTTGTAGGTGCTCATAGAGTACATTTGTAAAGGTTCCTGCATCTTGGACACTGTTATCCTTTAGCGTGGGGTCTGTGAAACTTACCACCTCTGTCTTAAGTGAGGTGAAGTTTGCTATAGAAAAGGTTTTCACTGTGGTTTCCTTGGTTGGGGGTGGTGGTGTGGTGTGGACATCCAGAGTGATTAGTTTGTAGTCTGATCTAACCAGTGATGGGTTGACATCTGGTATGGAACACCTGTCGCCCATATTGGTGTTGACCAGGTCCAATATGTTTTCACCTCTGGTAGGGGAGTTTACCAGCTGATCCAGGGCATTTGAGTTGATAAATTCCAGGAAGCGCTGGACCTGGGAGTTTGTACTTGAGTAGTTTTCCCAGTTAACGGTAGGGTAATTGAAATCACCCCAATATTAGGGTGTTCGGTAGGACCTTCATGTTTTCCAGTGTCTCCAGAAAGGCGGAGTGGTGGTCCTGGGTCATGGAGGGTGATCTGTAGCAGGCCACAATTTGCATTGCAGATTTGCCCGATGTTAGTTGCACATGGATGATCTCAGAGGTATCATGCTGTGCCACTAACCTGGAGGTGTAGGTATCCTTGATGAATATGGATACACCCCCTCCTTTTGTGTTTCGGTCCATGATCTGTGGCCAAAATGTGTGGTATGAGTTGTAGCTGGGTAGTGCTGGGGTGCTCTGTGGTGCCTTGAACCAGGTTTCAGTTACTGCACAGATGTCGACGCTCTCCATACTGAGGAGTGCTTCGAGCGTGTGCATTTTGAGATTTAAACTCCTGGCATTGAGTAGCATAACCAGTGTTCAATCAATCAATGATCAAATGTTCTTATCTTGAGCCCACAGGGAAAACCTCCTCCATTTGCTAGAATAAAGCTTTCTAGCAGAAGCTTTATGGGAGGACATTAAAATATGTTTTACAGTAGGAGTGAATGTGTGAAGCCTGACTAAACTGGGAAGTGGAGCAACCAAGCTGTCAATTTTAGGGTGTGGAGAGAAGGATGAATCTCCCCTGACATATGAGTCAGCAGATCTGGTACTGGGTCCAGGATCCAAGGCTTTTCCTGAAAGTGGGGCCATAGGAAGTGGAACCAAACTTGACAAGGCCAATAAGGGGCAATGAGAATTATCCTGCTTCTCGAGCTTTGAGCTTTCTAAATTACTCTGGGTATGAGAGGAAAAGGTAGAAAGGCATATAGAAGTCCCGAGGGCCAATCGTGAGCCAGAGCATCTCTCGGTGTCTCCCCCGGAGGGGGAATTAGGGTAAAGTAGTTGCTGCACTTGGCATTCATGGGAGTGGCAAAGAGATCACAGCAAGGCTGTCTCCATGTTTGGAAAATCATTTCCGCTACATTGTGATTGAGAGACCACTCGTGAGGCATTAGAATTGCACTGCTCAGCTTGTCCGCTATCACGTTGGACTTCCCCAGAATGTGTGTTGCGATTAGAAAGTGCTGGGAAGAAACTGCCCATTGCCATACTCTTAGGGCTTCTCGACACAGGGGGTAGGATCTGGTTCCCCCTTGCTTGTTTATGTACCAAACCACAGACATATTGTCTGATTGGATTGCAATAGTCCCTAGAAGGAGAGAGTCTTGAAGTGCTTGCAATGCAAGAAGCACTGCTGTCATCTCTAGAACATTTTTATATGCAAGTGAGCCTCGTGATCTTGCCATGTACTTTGGACTGTTCTTCCCAGATAATGCCCCCCCCCCCACCCTGTCTGTGAGGCTTCCATGGTCACTGTAGCTATTGGCTGAAGTGGACAAAGGGTCTGCCTATTGTCACATGAGTGGAGTGCATCCACCATCTCAAGTTGTTCTTGCAAGATTCCGTTATCCTGATCAGATGAGACATTGGAAGCTCTTCAAGAGACAATTGGGAGAATAATAGCCATTGAAGTACCCTCATGTGCATTCTGCCAAGAGGAACTTGTGTAATTGTAGAGGCCATTGTTCCTAATAAGCATATAATTACTTTTGCTTTCACTTTGTCCATGGGAAGGATGTGAAGGATTTGATGTCTGAGAGTTACGATTCTTTCTGCTGGAAGACGTGCTATCATCAATGAAGTGTCTAGATCTGCACCTATGAATGTAATACATTGAGAGGGCAACAAGGCAGATTTTTGCAAATTTACTGTAATGCCCAAATGATTGCAGATGTCTAACGTAAGATCCCTGGCTTGTAGGAGTAGATGCTTGATGGTGGCAGACAGGAGCCAGTCATCTAGACAGGGAAACACATGGAATCCTAGATGTCTTAGGTGAGCCGTGACTACTGCCATACATTTGATGAACACTCTGGCGGGCTGTAGTGAGACCAAAGGCCAGTGCTCTGAACTGATAATGGCTGGCTTTCTGCTGGAAGCATAAGTACCTTCTTGATGTCCTGTCTATTTTTATGTGGTAGTAAGCATCTTGAAGGTCTGTCGAGCACATCCAATTGTCTTTCCCAAAAAATGGAAGTATAGACTGCAGTGTCACCATTTGGAACTTTGACTTTTTGACAGATTTGTTTAACTTGCTTAGGTCCAATATGGGCCTCCAGTCCCCTGTTCTTTTTGGCACTAAAAAGAATCTTGAGTAAGTTCCGAATCCTATTTAGTCTGCGGGGACTTCTTGGATGACTCTTTTTTGGAGCAACTTTAGAACCTCTATAGTTGCTTGTTCCCTTAGATTGGGTGGAACATCTGGGAGTGTTTTGGTCTTTGGGACAGGTAAGCAAAAGGGGATGGTGTATCCTCTGGATATTATGTTTAGTATCCATTTGTCATTTGTGATACTTCGTCAGGCTTCTGGGTACGTTGATAAATGTCCCCCGACTGCCTCCAGAGTAGAGCACTCGGGCCTCCTTTCAGGAGTGCTGATAAGGGTGTCCATGAAAGGAATCACGGTTACCCTGGTTTTGCGGACCCCCTCTGTGGTGGCGTCTACCGTTATTAACTCCCCCTCTGCCCCTGGGGAAGGTATCACCTCATGCGTCTTGGAAAAATCTCTGGGATCTTTTGAACCACATCTTTCTGCTCTTCTGACCTTTGAGATAAGGTCTTGAAGGTAAGGAAAAACATACTCCAACGGCAGAGAAAGTTTTTCTTTCCTGCTCGCATCAGGTTAGAGTGTCTCTTACTTTGGGTCCAAAGAGTGAGGAGCCATCAAAAGGGGCGTTAATAAAGGTAGACTTAAAGGGCTCTGCAAAATTACACAAGCACATCCAGGAGTGTCTCCTTAGGGAAACTCCGGAACCTGCTGCCCTGCTTGCTCCATCTGTTGCATATGATATGAGCCTCATGGAGGAGTTGACAATGGAATTTAAGGTGGACAGCTGGGAGGAGACCTTCTTACTCACCCCCGCAGCTACTGAACCTTGTAGAGTATCTCCTAGCTCTTTCAGGAGATCTGTTTGTAGCCTCGTAAAATGAGATAAGTAATTTAGCGATTGCAAAGAAAAAGTCGCTGAAGAAAAGATATGCTTCCCATATCTGTCCATTGTTCTCGAATCTTTATTCGGAGGATGAACAGATGAGGAAGTCTCTGCAAGTTCCTTTTTGGTGGCTGCTGCCACCACCATAGCATCTATTGGTGCTCCCTTTGTTAAGAATTCTTTGCCCAGAGGAACTGACAAGAATTTTGTTTGGCCTCCGAGGGACCGGTTCCAAAGCATCAGGTGACTCCCATGCCTTTCGACTATCAGATCCATTAGTTCATCGAAAAGCGGGGACACCCAGGAGGCTGAAGATTGAGACCCGAAAACCTTCAGGTACACTGACTCCAAATCAGAAGCGGTAGTGGTCTGCCAGCCGCCTCTTTGCTTAAGGATCTCCAGAATATCTGCCAATGAGATATCATCAGAAGATGACTTTGGGGACCCTTATGACTCATCGAGGTCAGTGTCTGAAGTAATGGACTCATCTGGGGAGTCAACATGCTCCCTCTTGCAGGTTGTCTTCTGAGGTGGCTCCTCAGAAGGATATTCTGGAGAGGCCTTGGATGAGAGGGGTTCACCCAAAGGGGGATCCTGCGGCTTTGGGTCTCTGCTGTCTTGAGGAATGGGTGGTGCTGCGACAGTAGCCGGTGCCTTGGTGGGAAGAGTACTGGTAACCCTCTGTGGTGCTGAATGGGAAGGCAACACACTCCTCATCAGCCCAAAGGTGGATCCCGCCAGCTCTGATGACACCCCCGGCTCCGAGGAGACAGAGGGAGGCAACGGAGCCAACGAGATCAGACCCGAGGCCAATGTACAAGCCGAGCTAACCCGAGCTGATGCTCCAAGGGGTAAGCTCGACACCAAAGAAGATCGGGGCTGGGAATCCCGGCTCCCAGAATCACCGGACAGTGCCAAGAGAGTTGGAGCAGATGTTGGCTCCGTGGAGAAGAAAGGGAGTTCCGGAACTGGCAAATCCACAGAAGGTGGCACCGAGCACTCCGTCTTCGAAGGACCAGCTTGGCTTGGAGGAGGAACAATAGTAGGCACAGTAGGATCCGAAACCAAATGGGTAGGAGCCGAGAACAATTTAGTCAGCGCCGGCGACTTAAGGAGTCTACACACCACCCATTCCACATCCTCATCAGATAAGCTTCTTGTAGACCTGGAAGATAATGAAGGAGATCGAGACCTATGGAGGATAGGTGATCTCAAGGTCGGAGAAACCAGCAAAATTTCAATGGACCGGCTCCAAGTAGAGGTGTCTTGCGGCTCCAAAGGCTTTGGAGCCAAAAAAACAGGCTTGTCAACCATAAGAACTTCCGACGGCTCAGAAGACTGTGGAGCCAGGGAAGTGGTGGCCTTAGAAATTTTAGGTAGTTTGACTGGCGGTTCCTAATGAGCCGATGCAGATGGAGATTGTCTTTTGTGTGATTTTCCCTTTTTAGAAGGAGAAGAAAAAGAAGAGGAAGAGCTATGAATGGCCTCTTCAAAGGAAGGTTTTAAAAGCCCTTTAAGAATCAACTTGTTTCTTCTCTCCTGAAGAACTCTGGCACTAAACGAATGACAGAAGGTGCAGTCCTCCTGGAGGTGGGATAGCACCAAGACAATATACACAAACAATATGTCCATCAGTGATGGGCATCTTTTGCGAGCATTTCTGAAATTTTTTGAAACCCGAAGGCTTATGTTCTCTTTCTTTTTGTTCTTTAGACATTTTGACACCAACAAAGGAAGCTAGAGGCTATATCAAGCACAATAATATTTAAAGACTAATGCTACCAAAACAATCCAAGTAAGAAGACTAGGGAAGAAAATTAGTATCTCTAACTTAAACGGGTGTATAGCTCTCTAATTTAAATGAGCTATGAAGACACAACGAACTACAACAAACAACAACCACTACAGGGATACCAAGGCCTATAAAGCAACGGCAAAAGCCGCCCCTGAAGAAAAATTATCTCTATTGAGGTAAAAACAGCAAAGAGAAGCCAACAAATACAATTTATTGGTGATAGAACTGTATATCAGCAAAATTATTTAGTTTTGACAAAAAGTTTCACAACTTAGTCACGGCCAAGATGAGTGCATCTAACCTCGTAAAGCGGCAAATGAGATCTGAGGGATTGCACCACAGCATTGTGGGATACCTTCTTGCCACGAGCCAAGTTTGAGATCTTCAGCTAAATATTCTGCCGAGGATCGGCTCCGAACCCATCATTGTAAGAAAGAAGGCAAGATAGGACAACATAACATCTTCTTTTTTAAAAACCGATCCATACTTACACTGAGGACTAACTTACACTGCAGTAAAATACACCATTGTTTATAACCCCTTCTCACCTATCAGCTTAATGAACTTATTGTACATTACCTTTCTAATGCCACATTATATATCAAACATGGGTTTTCAATAATTTGGCAGCTTCATTCCATTTCTGACCAAAATGATGGTGTTAAGGTAAAGATGGATTTGGTAGCAGTGTAGTTTGATATGCTGTTTTTTTTTTTTTTTTTTTTTAATGAAACAGCCTTTAAGGGCTCATGGCATGGTATGGTGGTGTGGAGTCCTTTGTCCAATCTTTTTTTTATTTTTTCAATTTGTGGATTTCTGGGCTCACACTCTTTTTCACTTTTTACTATCCAGACCTTAATGTCACAGATCCGCACCCAGCAACAGCACCTAATCACTCTCATAAGACTTTCCCCTCACCTTATGGCTGAAACACGCTCTGTTATTCATATACAGATATAGTAATGTCATCGCTCATTTGAGGCTGGAAGGGTGCTGAGGACTTCCCCTGTTGTGCCTCAGCACAGTACAACAAATGCATCATCATTTGCTTACTTAAAGGCTAGCTAGTGTGAAATAGAAAGGAAAAATACACACATGTACATACAGAAACACACACACACACACACACACACACACACACACACACACACACACACACACACACACAGTGTGCATTAACTACATTGTTATCAGAGAAGGGCATTTTTCACTGGGAGTCCTATTAACGTATGTTCCTGCTACACTCCTCTCTGACTCCATATTTAAACAATAAATTTTTTCAGCAATATTATACTGGTTATTGGGTCTAGGTCACCAGCCTGAAACCAAATAATATAAAACTAAATTGACTTAAACATCTACACTACAATTTTATCACACTGCACTCTATCATTGTAAATGACCAACTCATAGAAATTGTGCGGGAGAAATACAAAAACAATAAAACTTGAAATTTATTTTCTATAAGGCAAAGCTTTGTATACTCCAGTGCAGGTGATACAATCTACTTATTATAATCAGTTCACTGGTTGCTGCAGCTTGGTGGAAAAGGGCAGTTCTTCAATGCACTGTTGACCCCCACAGAAACCCCACTCCCTAAAACTGAGCACACAAAAAAATAACCATTAATCCTGCACACTAAATAGTTATTCAAACACTATCATCACATCCTTATCCCAATAATGAAAGGACAGCAATATTAATTATTAAAATTATGAAGTTATCACAATGAGCAAACAGAATCCCATTACAATGACTTGTCCTTTTGCCTAGTATAGTATTGGTACAGTGAGTTTAAGCGCAGCTCAGCTCACAGGCTGTAGCATCAGAGTTTACATCTACATGCAGCAATACTATTTCCTTGCTTACTGGTAGACAAATACAGTCATTTAGTGGCTCAGATAATAAGATATGACATGTTATAATAAAGATAAGGCTAGCATAATGCCAAGAGTCTCCACCTTCTGTACCCACATACTATGTTTTTTCAGGTATCTAATTCACATTACCCATTCCATGCATTAAACAATCACTTCACATAATATATACATTAGTGCAGAGCATTGTCTGAGAGGCAGTAGCACACAGATGTACAGTAACGCTTCTAGTAAGAGGGCTGCAGTCACGGCTGAATTACAAGGTCAGATAAGTGTTTGGATGCTGCTGAAAGTGGTAACTGGATTAGACATCAGACAAAAAAGACAAATTAGGCCATTAACCTCAACGTCTCTACTATTCTTACTTTTCAACTATGAAATACAATTGCATTTTATTGCAAATATGTACAAAAATTGTATTTCTTTAGAAATATTGTAATACTTCCATGTGTCATGCCAGTGCTTTAAGGCACATAACAGAAATATATTTCATGTGTCAAACTCAAGGCTGAGGATAACAGCATCCTTTCATATTTCCATCTTTGTGGCATGTAGCTTTATGTTCCACATCACTCCTATTTTGAGAATATTTGATAGCATTCTTTAAGTAAGTTGCATGACATGGCAGGTCAATATGCGACTTTGCTCCTCAAAAAACAATTTTGCAATAAAAGACATGAGACAGGAAGAATGTATGTAAGTGGCTGTGAGTACTTTAGTGCTTGCTTATAGTGGAACACAGGCATTAATGGACTTGTCAGATGCATTTCGACTTTAAGGAAAATGAGTAACACAGTTTGCTTTAGAAAATGATTTTCAGCCTCTCACGATCATTGAAATTATATCTAACAATGAGACAGTCAGGGAAGAAAGCTGATTAACTGTCACTGGAAAACATTTTGAATTGCTAGGCTCTTCTCACGTGGTAAGTTGTAGATAAACAGAAATGGTAACATGAAGAGATACTGCAGAAAAAACTGTTTAAATATTTATTTTCATGAGGTCCAAATCAGTGTTTTATGTCTGTATGGAGTTAACATTTTAACACAATATATACGTGTGTGCAAAATGTGTGTATGTGTGAATATATATATATATATATATATATATATATATATATATATATATATATATATATGGGTCTACTGTAAAAGACCGAAAATCCACTTGTTCGAAAACGAACAGTGGATCCTCTGTTATGCGAAAGTGCACTTCCGCGAAGCACGGTTCAACGACACCGTTCAGGGAAACTGAAGCACCGAGGCACACTACAGTGGGGAATAGGGAATTTACCTGTTCCCCACTGTAGTATGATCTCGAAGTTGGTATATTTAAGTAGGTGGGGTGTGGGGGGCAAAGCCCCTCACTCAGTGTAATGTTAGTAAGTGTTTTCTGTTTTTATTTTTTTTTATCTTTTTATCGGTTCGTTGAAGCGAGTTTCGCGAAAGTGCACTTTCAAATAAGTGCACTTTCGCGTAACTGAGCGGTCTACTGCTCTTTTTCGAATAAGTGGTATTTGATTAAAAGCAGTACACCCATATATATATATATATATATATATATATATATATATATATATATACATAAAATGTGTATGTATGTTTATATGTACTATCAATAACTGAAAAAAAAGAATCACAAAAAGTCAAACCATTTAATTGACTACACAAAAGTCAAAAGTGGAAAAAAAAAAGAAACTCAGTAAGTACCAGCACTGCTTACACAGAGGGCAATGCCCCCACCATCTGCTGCTTATATATACCAAACAATGAAATCTCACAACATTAGAGAAAAGAGGGAAAACTCTGTAATTCCCATTGTCTGACAAAATATGAATCAATCAAAATATTTAACAATTTGCACTTTGACAAAAACACCCATCGGCAGAAGAAGGAAATGTACTCATCTCTCTATTTCTCTCTCTCTGCCTATATATGTGTATATGGGTGCCAATTGCTTGGTCATCAATTGCTTTGGTCAACAAGTGGAAGCGCAGTGTTTTTCAGTCAAATGCCCAGTCTATCGAATGGATGTTTTGTCAGCTGTGTGTTTATGGATGTGTGTGGGTTAGTGGGTTAGGGTCAAAGTAAGGATTAGGTAAGGGGATAGATTGAGTGTGTGATCATGAGTGTTTAGGGTCAGGGGATAGGGTCTGTGTGTGTGTGTGTGTGTGTGTGTGTGTGTGTGTGTGTGTGTGTATGTAAGTGTGTTTGTGTGTGTGTATGTGTGTGTGTGTGTGGGGGGGGGGGGTGAGTGTCCGCACTGTCTTGTGTAGTGATATGTGTTATGGGAATGTTTTTTTTTTAATTAGATGCAGGATAGAGTTATGAGCAGAGGCAGGGCTAGGGTAAGCATGCATTACTAAGGTGGAGCAAGGTGAAGCTTTGAGTTGACTGTGGTTGGGTTTTGGGTAGTGCATCATAAAAGAGAAATCCTTTTTGATGTACTCTGTGCTGATGTGTTGTATTAGTGATATAATGATTGGTTGACATACTTTGGTTGCTATTTTATGTGGTGAACAAGTAGCATGATGACCAGTCATATAATTGTGTGTGTGTGTGTGTGTGTGTGTGTGTGTATTTCTTATTTCAAAGCGTAAAAAAGTCACACAGACAAACCATTCAGTAAAAATGCAAGAAGAACACAACCAAACTACAGATGTGAAGTTGTTCTATCTCAATGTTCATTCTTACTGATGGGTTCAGCTCGGCCAACTGTAAAAGCTCGAGGTCTTCAACCAGCTCGAGGCCAACTCCCTATCCCATGATGCACCCTGATCTTCCCCCAGATCTCGTTTGCTGCTGCAACTTGATTGGACGTTCACCAGCTCTGGCCAGTGAATAACTTTATTTTTTCTCAAAAAAAAATAACTGTTAAACTAGCTTAGTTGGTTACTTAGTCATTTACACAGATAGTTAGATGTGTTTGTATTAGATTACAGCCCTTCTTTTTCACAGGGCACATAGTTATCTTTGCAAATATTAAAATTAGATGTTAGTGGCCATGTTTTATGGCCTTTCTTATCTTATCTATAGCATTACATTGTGTGTGTGTGTGTGTGTGTGTGTGTGTGTGTGTGTGTGTGTGTGTGTGTATGTGTGTGTGTGTGTGTGTGTGTGTGTGTGTGTGTGTGTGTGTGTGTGTGTGTGTGTGTGTGTGTGTGTGTGTGTGTGTGTGTGTGTGTGTCTGGCAAGGCAGATAAAAATTTACATTAATAGCTAATTTTCTCAAGGCTTTACTAGTTCGTTTGTGTGCATATCACTATTAGAGTCCTCTTTTTTACAGGACATTGTTACTGTGATTTACTATAGTTAGTATTTGCCTTTTTACCTTTGAAAATATGTCTCAGCAGGAGAAGGAAAATGCTAAGTCTGGCTTCAAAAAATGCCCAAAATGTGGGCAAAAGATGTCTATAACTGATGGACATACTGAATGTGACTACTGTTTGGGTAAGGTATACCTGCAGGAAAGCTGTGCTATATGCCACTCCTTTAGCTCCAGAGTGTTGGTTGAGAGAAAAAGAAAACTCATGGATAAGGGTCTGTTGAAATCCTCTTTCCAAGAGTTGCTGGATAAGTCAGACCAGCACTCCAAAAATACTTCGGAACCAACAAAAAGTCCATCTACTTCGTAATCAGCTTCTAATAAAGCTTCGACATTGGTTCCACAGCCTTTGGAACCAACTGTCGTTATGGTTAGGAGCTGGTCCCCGACCTTAGAGCCGGTATCTCCTACATTAAAGTCTGCCATATTACAATCAGTGGTTTTGTCACATTATTCATGGGCCTCAGGTAGACTGTCTGATTTGGATGTGGACTGCGTGGCGAAGAAGCTTCTACAGATACCGTCTCTGGCAAAAATTGTATCGGCACTGACCCCAGGGGCTTCGAAGCCGACCTTAGTTCCTCCAACATCTTCTGTTTCTCCTCCGATCTGCATGGACGTTTCGGAGCCCAGAGAGCATGGAACTGAAGATTGCGGACCCCTCAAGTCCTACACCTACTGTAGGTTTTTTGGCCCCAACTGCCCTGATGTCTTCAGCACCCACAGAGGGATCTCGGGGCTGACACTCACCAGTCGGGTCCGGGGAGGATAGTAGGACTGACTTGTCGGTGCTGACTTTGCCTCTTGGGGCTTCGGCTTCAGTGAGTTCGGCCCTGACCTCTGGCTCAGAGCCCTCTGTACCGATGCAGACGGTTTCCATCGAATCTTCGGAAACGAGGGATTCCTGTCATCATGACCGAGGGGCCTTCGAGGCTATGAGGAGGGCTTTGTCCGCCCCGATGACCACTCCATCAGTTCGAGCAGCTTCCTCCCTGAAAGCACCGGTATCTGCCTCTTCATCACATGCTCCATTGAAGCATAGAGATCCTGAGCCTCAGGAAGCCCTATTGTGTGAGCCATGTTCTTCTGAGACCTCTCTAGAAGCTGCCACTGAAGAAGTGCCTAGGAAGAGACTCTGCAAGAGGAAGCATCTGGACTCCCCACAGGAGTCAGTCACTTCGGATACTGACTTGGATGAGTCAGAAGGGTCCCCACGGTCCCCCTCAGAAGATATCTCCTTTCCAGATATCTTAGAAATTCTTAAACAGAGGGATGGCTGGAAATCCCTTAACCCTTCTGATGATGAGTCAGTCCTCCTGAAGGCTTTTGGGTCTCAACCCTCCACCTCTTGGGTGTCTCCACCCTTTGATGAGTTGCTTGAATTACTCACACGAAGCACATGGAAGTCCCCAGACACCACGGAGCCTGTACCCAGGATGCCTAACAAATGTATAAGTAGCCCACAAGATAGACCTTACCTCACTAAAGGAGTACCTGCTGATGCTATGGTGGTGGCAGCAGCCACCAAGAAGGAACTATCAGAGACTTCTTCATCTGTTCAGCCTCCTAATAAAGAATCCAGGATTATGGGCAGATATGGGAAGTGTATGTTTAGTTCAGCGGCCTTTGTCCTTCGATCGCTGAACTACCTCACGGATTTTATTAGATTACAAAGGGATCTCCCGAAGGAGCTAGGAGACACCCTGTAGGGTGTAGCTCTCCACTCTTAATTTAGTAGTGAACTCGTCCATGCATTTGTTATCATATGCAGCTGATGGTACGAGCAGAGCAGCGGGTACAGGAATCGATCTTAGGAGACATTCCTGGATGCGCTTATGTTCCTTTGTGGAACCCTTTAAGTCTTCCTTCATTAACACCCCCTTTGACAGTTCAGACCAGAGGTAAACGAAGCACTTACCAGGAGTGAAAAAGACGGAAAGACCTTGTCTGCTGTCGGAGTACGTTTTTCTACCTCGAATAGACCTTACCCCAAAGGGAGGGGAGGTGAAAAGATATGGTTCTGTAAATCTCAACGATCTTTCCAGAACACTCATGGTGAAACCCCCTCTAGAGGTAGAGGAGGGGGTAATAATGGAAGATGTCGCCCACGCAGCAGAGGGGGTCTACAGAACCAGGGCAAGAGAGATCAGTTCTTTGGCAAGCCCTATCAGCGCTCCTGAAAAGAGGCCCGACTGTTCATCTCTGAAGGCAGTCGGGGGACGCCTATCTTTGTACCTAGACGCCTGGCTAAAAATAACAAAAGGCAGCTGGGTACAAAGCATAATATCCAGAGGATACTCAGTTGCCATCCAGTCATCCATCCCATCTAGTAAAGAAAATCCCAGACGTTCCACCCAGTCACAGGGGCCAAGCAGCCTTAGAGGTCCAAAGGTTGCTGGACAAAACAGTCATCCAGCCAGTCCCAGCAGGCCAGAGAGGATCCGAAACTTACTTAAGGTTCTTTTTAGTTCCAAAGAAAACGGGACTGGAGACGTATTCTGGACCTAAGCAGACTAAACAAGTCAGTAAAAAAGACAAAGTTTCGGATGGTCACACTTCAGTCAATACTTCCCTTTCTGGGGAAAGTCAATTGGATGTGCTCTATAGATCTTCAGGATGGATACTACCACATAAAGATGGACAGACCATCCAGGGATCATCTACGCTTCCGGTTGGGAGCTAGCCATTATCAATTTTGCACTCTGCCCTTTGGTCTCACTACAGCCCCCCGAGTGTTCACCGAATGTATGGCAGTAGTAACCACTCACCTGAGATGGTTGGGATTCCGGGTGATCCATATCTAGATGACTGGCTCCTCAATGCCACCACCAAGCATCAACTTATTCAGGCGAGGGACACAACCTTAAATCTCTGCAGTCAATTGGGGATTACCATGAACTCAGGAAAATCTGCCTTATCACCATCGCAACAAACTGTCTTTGTAGGAGCAGAACTAAACACAGTTTCAATGACATTAAGTCTGCCTTCAGAAAGAATTTGTCTCTTACAAAAACAAATATTAGACCTGCTTCCAAGGAAGAAAGCCCCAGTCTCAATGGTACTCAAATTGCTAGGATCAATGGCAGCAGCGATCATTGCCATTCCCCTCATTCGAATGCACATGCGAGTTCTACAATGGCTCCTTTTCTCGCAATGGTCCTTTCAGGAACTTGCAATGTCACACCAAATCATCATAATGAATACGTACAAGAAGGACCTTCAATGGTGGCTGATATCTCAACATGTAACTTGGGGACGTCCATTCGTTCTACCCAATCCCATAGCCACGGTGACCACGGACGCTTCCTTGATAGGGTGGGGAGGGTATTATCAGAGAAGAACAGCCCAAGGCATGTGGAAGAATGTCAAACAGAGCTCCTCATTAGCACTCTTCAAGAAAAATCTTGATGGTTGGATGGGAAATAGGAAATTCACCCCGGGGATCACTTCTGTGGCTCTGCTTGACAGGGGCACATGAAAATAATTTCTTGGGTGGCGAAAGCCAGGGTACCTTATTGGCTAGGCTTATATAGGCCCTAGGGCCAATAGCCTAGTACCTACCTATGAACCTATGAAGAAACACGAGGCTCATCTGCATATAAATGTTCTGGAGATGAGAGCAGTACTTCTAGCATTGCAGTCCTTTCAAGACTCTACCTCTGGGAACAATTACAATTCAGACAGACAACTTGTCAGTGGTCTGGTACATAAATAAACAAGGAGGAACCAAATCTTACCCCCTGTGTCGAGAGGCCATGAGAGCATGACAGTGGGCAATCTCCACCCAGTGCTTTCTGATAGCAATGCACATCCTGAGGAAATCCACTGTGATAGCAAACAAGCTAAGCAGAGCAATTCTACTGCCTCAGGAGTGGTCCATAAAGAAACAAGTAGCGGAATAGATATTCAGCAGGTGGGGCCAGCCTTGCTGCGATCTCTTTGCAACCCTAACAAACACAAAATGCAGCAGCTACTTTGCCCTGATTCCCTTGGCAGGGGATGCCCCAAGGGATGCACTGGTGCACAATTGGCCCCTGGGTCTCCTTTATGCCTTTCCCCCCTTCCCTCTAATTTCCAAAGTATTACAGAAAGCAAAATTTCTGGGAAGGATCATGATCTTAATAGCCCCTTACTGGCCTCGGCAAATTTGGTTTCCCTTCCTCCAGCCTCATCTCTTGGAAGAACCCTGGATCCTGGACCCAGTTCCGGATCTGTTGACCCATTCATCGGGGGCTCTTCATCCTTCTCTTCATTCCTTCAAACTGACAGCTTGGCTGCTCCAATTCCCACAATAGCCAGGATTTACAACCTCTTAGCTGAGGCCCAACATATAACATCCTCTCATAAATCATCCACCAGAAAGTTATATCTTAGCAAATGGAAGAGATTTTCTTTATGGGCATCTCAGAATGATGTTGATCCTTATCTAGCTCTGATCCCATCTATATTGGAATTTCTAACTAAACTTTTCAATGAAGGAGCTGCTGCAGTTCATATAGCAGCAATCTCAAGCTTTCATCTTGGCTTCCAGGGCTCCACTGTCATGTCACATCAACTCGCTAAAGCTTTTCTTAAAGATACCATTCATTTGAGGCCACCAATCAGAGCTCCAGTCATGCCATGGAATCTAAATTTTGTTCTCTCCAGAATCGTATTACCTCCTTTCAAACCAGCCTCTTCCTGTCCTTTGAAATTCCTTTCATGGAAGACTATTTTTGAAAGCCATTACTTCTGCTCGGAGCATTTCTGAGTTACAGGCCTAGACCATCAAACCTCCTTATCTGATTTTCCATAATGAAAGAGTTTTGCTCAGAACTAATCCATCCTTTTTACCAAAAGTTTGTTTAGAGACAAATCTTAACCAGTCCATTGACTTGCCTGTTTTCTTTCCTAAATACACAAATAGGATGGAACACATGCTGCACAAACTTGATGTTCATAGACAACTCAGATTTTATCTAGATAGAACAAAACAATTCAGATCAACGGATCAGCTCTTTGTTTCCTTTTCAGAGTCAAAAAATGGTGCCCCAGTGACAAAAGTAACCTTGTCAAGATGGCTATCAGATTGCATCTCCTTCATTTATAGTTCACAGAATGCTCCCTTACAACAGAAAATAAAGGCCCACTCTACTAGAGCTGTTTCAACCTCATTAGCCTTTTCTGCGGGATTACCATTAGATTCTATTTGTGCAGCAGCTACCTGGTCAAGACCTCATACCTTTATCACTCATTACAAAGTAGACAAGGCCTCCAGGAACAGGACCTCCTTTGGTTCCACAGTTCTGAGGAATATTCTTCCATGAGCCACCCGAGAAAGATGGTGCTTGGGACACTACCCATCAGTAAGAATGAACGGTGAGATAGAGCAACTTCACATAAAGAAGTTATGTACTCACCATAATGTTCCATGTGAGTTGTTCATCTCGCCTTCATTCTTACGTCCCACCCTCCAACCCCCATCCAGTCTACTTGAGGTCCATCACCTTTCTTATATGGTGCATTGTCTCTTATTCAGCTCGCTGAGTGGCATATTAATACTACTAGGTAGTCAGTTGGCAGAAAACAAGATCTGAGAGAAGATCAGGGTGCATCATGCGATAGGGAGTTGGCCTTGAGCTGGCTGAAGACCTCAAGCTTTTGCAGTTGGCCGAGTCTGAGCCGAGGATCGGCTCCGAACCCATCAGTAAGAATGAAGGCGAGATGAACAACTCACATGGAATGTTATGGTGAGTACATAACTTCTTTTTTTCACTGTGTGATACTTTAAACCTCCTGTAATGGAGGTCCTTGGGATATATGCAAATGTCCCCTTAAGGACATCAAGGTTTAAGATATCAACCAGTGAAAACTCTAGCTTGGCTGGAGTTTTATTGCGATTTTTACTGAATGGTTTGTCTGTGTGACCTTTTTAACCTTTTGTTTGGATATTAGTTGGGATATTTTGTAGGCCCCCTAATCTTTGCAGGCATTGGATTTTTCTGAAGTATAGATAAGCTGTCCACTTACACTTTTATGATGTCAAAAAAAAAAAAAAAAAGGCGAACCATGCATGTTCAGAACTTGCTGTGTTTGTCTTTATTGCCCTGAGTGTAACCATAAGAATATAAAAAAGTAAAAAGTTATAGACATACAGAAATCACTTGATGTTTTTTAGGGGTAATTTGCATATATTCCATGGGCCCCCATTCAGGAGGTTTAAGGTATCCCATAGTGTAACAACATGTGGGGGCGTGGTGTGTGTGATATAAGATTGTGATATGTGAAATATTTTGTACAGTAGGTTCAGGGAACAAGTTTCATGATAAATCCATGAACTATTTCAAAAGATCATCTGCAAGAACAATGTTCTGCTGGCCAGATAATAGCTGAACTTATCAAAGGCAAATGTAAGTTCACATGTGAAACGTCTCCAGTTAGCAGTACTGAAGAGGATATGTGTAAACAGCCAGAGTAATGTAGTGCTTTCCTTACATTTCCTAAAGCCATGCTAAATATTTGTTAGCATTTTGTGTTTGTTCAAGAATCCAACTAATTTATGAAATACTAGCTTTTCAAGTAATTTAGCCAGAGAAAGCAAGGTAGAAATGAGTCATAACGTATCAGGGGGAGTTGGTGATGGGATCTTCATAACTAATCAGGTGGAGTTGGGGATGGAATCTTCATAACAAATAAGGGGGAGTTTGGGATGGAAACTTCATAACAAGTAAGGGGGAGTTTGGGTTGAAAACTTCATAACAAATTAGGGGGGATGGGGATAGAATCTTCATAACAAAACAGGGGGAGTTGGGGATGGAATCCACATAACAAAACCAGGGGCGGTTGGGGCAGTTGGGGATGGAGTCCTCAGGGGGAGTTGGGGATAGAATCTTAGGTACTAGTATAAGTAGAGTAATTTCCTATGTGATACTGACCATCACTAACAGTGTCTGTCCATAGCAATACCCATTTTAAAGTAAACAGATCACAATTTATTATAGCTGTCTGTGAAAAATTAAGCCTCAGCAACCTGGAACACTCTGCTTGGGATTTTGTTGCATTAGATAACTTTTCCCTTTGTAAAAAGAACAGTTCTTTATCGCAAGGCATAAAAGTGTATGTTTTAGAGAGGAGAGAAGCTTAGGTTCTCCACAATAAAGCTCTTTTCTTCCTAAACAGCTGTTTTTATATTTCTCTGTCTTAGGCATTGTAGAAATTTGTGAAAATGTTGTTACTTACCACACAACTGTACTGCTTTTCAGTTCAGCACAATGCTATGATAATATATTGTATGCACAATCATGTTGATTATAATGATAAAATTATGTCTCTGCCTTTTGTTTGCTGTTCTGTTTTATTATGCAAAGTAATACTTGTTTAGCTGTTTTGTTACTTCATTGTAACCCTTGGTGTTGTTTGCAAATTTGGAGAGGGTTGTGGCTGAAAACGCCTTGCACCTGCCCATCCACCTGGTTAGCAACCAACCAACCATATGAAAATAAATGAGTACATACATAAGTACTTACATGGAGTGGACTCCCTTGACCAAGAATCAGTTAATGATATGGGCTAACAATAGTGCAATGTATTCAGCTACTAGTCTGAGTAACCATGAGCAACGTTAGCAGTACTGCAGCAGTTTGAATCTTGGTGCATGAAGAAATGCATCAGTAGTGGCAGTTCCTATAAAAGCAACATGAGAAGATACAAAATCAGATTTGTAGGCTCCTTTGACACCTTGAATTATCACTGAATTGTCTATGAAACAAGAGTGTTGATTAATTTGGTCAGAATGCTGCCATTGTCTGAATTAATACTGCACAGCACTAAGCTAAATCACTAAAATTGTGTATTTTGAAGAATAATTAGACAGTATTTTCAAATCACTAGTCAAGAATGTAGCTGAGGCGGCCACGGTGGTGCAGTAGTTAGCATTGCCGCCTCACAGCAAGAGGTTCTCCAGTTCGATCCTTGGCTGGGGTGCCTTCTGTGCGGAGTCTGCATGTCCACCATGTGGTTGCGTGGGTTTCCTCCAGGTGCACCGGTTTCCTCCCGCATCCCAAAGACATACTACAGGTGGATTGGACACTCTAAATTGGCCCTAGGTATGCATGTGTGTGCCTTCTGTGGAAGGTTGGGCACCGGGCTGGCAACTCGACACCGTAAAACTCCACTGCCAATCATGAGCGGACAAGGTGATCCACTGTGGTGACCCCTAACTGGGAAAAGCCAAAAGAAGAAGAAGTCAAGAATTTAGCTAAAAAATCTAAAGTTCTGCTTTGCTACTGTACTCAGACTGATCAGCCTAGAACATACTTCTCAATCTCTTAGCACAAAAGATCTGGACATAGCCAAACAAAATGGGGGTACAAAGGCCCCAAAATAGGGACACATATTAAATATTGCTCTTGTACACTTAGAAATTTACTAGAATAGCATGTTTTCTGTTAGCATGCATTTTCTGAAGGATATAGGTTCATAGGTTCATAGGTTCATACCAGGCTATCTGCCCTAGGGCATTTATAAGCCTAGCCAGAATGTGTTTGGCTTTCGCCACCCATTTTAAATTTATTTTGCTATGTCCTTTTTCGAGGTTAGTATACTGTGCCTGTGTCTAACAGTGACACAGAAGTGATACCCGGAGTAAACCTACGATCTCCCATCCACTCATCAAGATTCCTCTTGAAGAGAGTCAATGAGGGACTCTGCCTAACCTGGACTGGGATTTTATTCCAGAGTGAAGGGAGCCTCTGGGTTATGAATCTGTCCCTCCAGCATGTCCTATTTATTTCAGTGCTGAGGTTCAAGTCTCTCGAGTGCGTAGCTCGATGGGATTTGGATTTTCTGAGGTGCAGCATGTCCATTAATTCCGGGTTGGACATGGCTTTATACGTCAGGCACAGATCGCCTCTGAACAGGCGGTATGCCACTGAGTAGAGCTGGAGTTTCTTTAACCGGGCAGAATATGGCATCTGTTTGAGCCCTTTGATCTTCTTGGTGAGGTACTTTTGAGGTCTTTCCAGTTGCTGCAGGTGTCTGGTAAGGTACATCCCAAAAGGGGCATTGTACTCAATTATGGGCCTGATGAGGGATGAGTAAAGAGGCACGATGACCTCCCCTGATCTAGATGTGAATCCCTTCATGATTAGGTGGGCTATATAAAATGTTTTTCTAACCACTTTGGCCACGTGGTTGTCAAATGAGAGATTGCTATCAACTTGGGTCCCCAGGTCCCTAATTACTTCTTCTGTACTTAATGGATTACCACCTATGTGGTAATTTGTGGGCACTTTGTTTTTGCCAAAGGGTATGACTATACACTTTTTGGCATTTAGCTTGAGGCCATGGCTCTGGCACCAGTTGTCTGTTTCTATGAGGCCCTTTTGGAGGATGCTTGTGTCGGTTGGAGAGTCGATTATGGTGCCCAGTTTGCAGTCGTCTGCGAACTTGGTCAGCCACAGTCCTTCCATGTTGGCCTGTACCTCCGAGAAATATATACCGAACAAGAGAGGTCCCAGGACTGAGCCTTGTGGGACACCACTTGTAACTGGTTTGGAGTCCTACATGGCTCCAGCAATTCTAACTATGTGGGTTCTGTCCTTGAGCCAGTTTGCAATCCATCTAGTGACATAGGGGTTTATATTTAAGCTGGTGAGCTTATCTATAATGCCCGAGTGGGGTATTGTATCGAAGGCTTTTGCGAGGTCCAGGTAGGCTGTGTGGACCACCTTCCCCTCGTCAATGGCCTTGGTGACTGTTTCAAAGAAATAAACCAGGTTTAAGAGGCAGGATCTGCCCTTAACAAAGCTGAACTGGGTAAGATCCAGTGTCTGTAGGTCCCCAATATCTTTATTTATGAGGTCCATGATGATCCTTTCCATAGCTTTGCAGAGTCAGGCTTATGGGGCGATAGTTTTCAGGATCTGTTGAGGCACCACCTTTATGGAGAGGGACCACTGTTACTGTACGCCACTCTTTGGGCACATATCCTGTAGTAAGGCTGAGATTGAACAGTAGTTTTATGTTTGGGTTTAGCTCTTCTTGGAGTTCATGTAGGACGCAGCCCGGGACACCGTCTGGTCCCATTGATGCTGTGTTTTTTGCTTTGGAGAGGGCGGCTCTTACCTGAGCATCTGAGATGTCAGGTGGGCAGCACTCCGCTGGGATAGATATTTGCCCTTTTGGTGGGGGGGGGGGGTTGCGCTGAACCTGTCAGCTGGGATGTTGGCAATGCCTATTGTTTCAGTGTATTTTTTGTCATTTTGGACTAATTCTGAGCATATCTGGGAATTACCACCCAGGTTCCTAACATAACTAAAGAAAGCCTTGTGATTATCCTTAGTGTCCTGTGCAATTTTCTCTCAAAGCTGGCCTTAGACAATTTTATGAGTGCCCGTAGTGGGCTGGCAATGGCAATGTTCATAACTCTGAAAGTCAAATGTCTGTCATTATGTAATGACTTCTACCCTCACTAATTTGTCAGAACACCACAAATTCTATGAGAAACAGACCAAAAATATGAAACAAAAATCTGGACTTTCTGTGAAAATTAAGACACTTGAGAGCTATGGTTTAGAATGCACTCAGAAGTCTGCTGATCTGGCATACAATATGGATGTTATCATTGTTAAAAAAATATGATTATAGGAGAGTCTGACTGTGATGGACCATTGGTAAGATCCAGATATCTCCTACTGCACTGGACCTCTTTAAGTAATACAACCTTTTCTGAAAACTTTATAGCAGTATTCAGATAGCTGCCTGACTAGGGTTAATGTTTACATGCCCTTTCTCAGTTCCACCATGTACTACACGCTAACAAACTGTATAATTTCATAACAAAACTCCACATGGAGGGAAGTCCCTCTCTCACTTGGTGCAGATGAAGTCCAACTAAAGCAGGTGTGTACTGCATGGCCAGCAAAAATAAGATTATGATCCTGGCTGATGAAGTCTGTCACCACCAATTTAAGAGTGTAGGGAAAGCTCAGTATTTGGGTCATGTTTAGGTACTGCTTGATATGTTGACTATTTTTAACCAGAATAAAGATTACAGAAAATTATTGACTGTTTTTAACTAGAATAAAGAATACAGAAAAATGTTCATATAGATAACATGTAATTTGTAAAAGATTAAAGAACATTTCAATTAAATTATCACAACAAAAATAAACACATATGATCAACAATTCACAGAGCTATTTACATATTAAAAAGTTAGCTATTCCTTCAGGATATGTTAAGCACAGATTACATATAAATTGCATTTGTATATATAATCAGCTTAACTGGGTCCCATAACTACTTCTATTATTATACATTTCTTAGAAGTGAAAACCATAATTATACTATGGAGTATAAAGATACTCTCAAGCAATATGTTCATTTTATGCAATAATGACTATTTTGAGTAAAATGAAATGATACAGAAATGCACTTTATGAACTGACATATCACTTGGTTTTACCTACTTCTTTATCAATGGATTTTTGATACTAAATGAAGCATAACGCATCCATTGACGTGAGTGTAGCGTGTGAAAGTATAATTCATAATAGCCAAAATGCCAGTGATTAAATAACTCAAGGTCAAGGGGCGAGACAACGTGATGAAAACTCAGTGCTTTCCAAAGGTTTTCAGATTTTGCTTTTACAGCATTGCAATTTATTCAGCAAACTGCATTATTTTGTGTGTATATCTATCTGTATGCATTTATATGTATTATGTGTGTCTAATTGTATATATATATATATGGGTCTACTTTCATAGACCGAACGTACGAATCGCCGACACACATGTTCCCGACCCCAAACAACCGAAAACACACCACACCAACAACTCAACATACCGAACACCATAACACCGACACAAAAAACGCCAAGTACACATTGCACACAACAACATATCCACTTACCTTAACCTAAACCCTAACCCTAACGTCCGACACTACCGCACACTTACCCAACCCGCACCCTAACCCTAACTCACTTAACACACCCCTACACCTCAACACCGTCACTATCGCACACTCACCCTACCTGCACCCTAACCCTAACTCACTTAACCCACCCCTAAACCTCAACACAGTCACTACCGCACTTACCCTACCTGCACCCTAACCCTAACTCACTTAACCCACCCTAAAACATTCAGCCCGTCACTATCGCACACTCACTCCACCCGCATTCTAACCCTGACACACTTAACACTACCCTACACTGCTCTCGTCACTTCCACACACTTACCTCACGGAACCCTTAATCCGACAGCACCGCACACTCACCTTTCCCACACCCTATCCTAATATCCCTCACTATCGTACACTTACCTGTCCGCTCCCCACTACTACATCTTTCACTTTCGCACACTTACCATATCGCGCTCACACTCTGCCGTTGTCGGTCTCTCAGCCGTCGGGATTTCGCGTTTTCGGTAACCTACCTGTTCGGTCATTCCGTCTCGGTCTTCCGGGTGTCGGTGACGTGGCGCTTCGGTCTATGAAAGTAGACCCATATATATATATATATATATATATATATATATATATATATATATATATATATATATATATATATATATATATATATATATATATATATATAGAGAGAGAGAGAGAGGGATCACCTTTATATCCTCGAAATCGCGTTTGCCCGACACACTAATGACCGACACCAAAAGACCAACAACAAAAAACGCCGACAACGCAAAACACCGAAAACCATTACACCAACACACTACACGTAAACAACACAGTACACTACATAACACATGCACTATCCCTAACCCAAACCCTAACCCTAAGGTCTGACACTACCGCACACTTACCCTACCTGCACCCTAACCCTAACTCACTTACCCACCCCTAAACCCACAGTCCCTCACTATCGCACACACCCTACCTGCACCCTAACCCTAACTCACTTAACCCACCCCTAACCCACAGTCCCTCACTATCGCACACACCCTACCTGCACCCTAACCCTAACTCACTTAACCCACCCCTAACCCACAGTCCCTCACTATCGCACACACACCCTACCTGCACCCTAACCCTAACTCACTTAACCCACCCCTAACCCACAGTCCCTCACTATCGCACACTTACCTGTCCACTCCCTAACACTAAATCCCTCACTCGATCGCACACTTACCGAGTCCGTCGGGTTCTCACCTTGTCGGTCATCTGCGTTGTCGGTATTCTCGTCCCGTCGGATTCCGTGTCGGCCAAACGCGTTTCGGGCATCTAAAGGTGACCCATATATATATAGATATATGGTTCTCCTGCATTTTGTGGAATGCCGTTTCTTCAACAAATGCAGGGGGTGTGGTTTAATGTTGATGATAACCAAGCAGCGGAAATATTGATGGTGTGTAACACTGAGACAGGTAACTAGAGTTGGAGGGGTGAGAGTGTTTATGCATTTGTATGTGAGTTAGGGTAAGGGTTATGGTTGAGGATGAGTGAAGGCTATGCTGTATGTTTGTGTGCGAGTTTGTGTATTTTAGGGTTAGGGTCAGAGTTAGGTTAGAGGATAGATGTGGTGTTGTTTTTGTGTGTTTATTTATGAATGTTTGTGTGCCCGAGTGTGGCTTGTGTAGTGGCAGTGTTATAGCGAGGTTTTTATGAAGGTAAGGTGTAGGGTTAGAGTTGATGGAAGGGGTAGCATTAGAGTTAGGTTTAGCACCCATTACTAAGGTGGTGGTGGTGGTGTTGACAAATTGAACCAAATGCATGGATGAGCAGTAGAAGCAGATAAATCTGAGGGTTTGAAATCAGTCAGACATCTGACAGCTATGGATGAAAGCTACCTGCAGTAGTCAGACAGTTTAGATAAACCAACAGTCTCCCCCGCTCACTGGTTTATGTTGTATTTTATTCAAGCCCTTTTAGTTTCTTGATTAAAGGCCTAGTCATTGAGCTCCAGATACAAATCGTTATAGCAAAACAGACATTGTTTTATTTTCTGACTACTGAAGAATACATTGTCAGCAGATAAAAAGGTTATATGATATCTGTGATATAAATAAGAACATATCATCTGCTTGGTTTGCATGACTGACTGGAGCATTTTTGTCTGCTTTATAGTACAAATGGAGGCAGTTCTGACTTGACCCAGATAAACCAGGTTCACTAAGCAGACCCAGGCTTGGATTTTAAGAATCAGGGTGGCTGATTAGGAAAGGAAGTTACTAATCCTTTGAAGACTAGGGAGTCAAACAGTGTATGTGTGTGTGTGTGTGTGTGTGTGTGTGTGTGTGCAGGTATATTGGGTACAGGGTGGAACAAAGAAAAGGGCATAACAACAAGCCCTCCATGGGGCTTTACATGGTGGTGCAATACCAGGTTGCCCCAATGTCTTCTCTGCCTGCTCCCTGGGTATTTACACAAATGGTTTCCTACTTGCAGCAACCCAGTCAACGAGGCATTGGCCATACAGTTTCCAGGGATATTACAGTAGGCGTTGAAGGAGAGGTTTTGAAATGCTGATGAAAAATGGCTATGGGGTCAAAAAAATAGAAAAAAAGTAATAATAACAAGTGTCAGATATTTACAGTGTAACATACCTTTTGAAACTATAATTTGCATGTGTTTGCGTGTAACATGGTTTTGTGAAACTGCAGAAGTCAGTTTCAGGTGAAGCTTACTTATGATGACAAAAGTATGATTTTGGACCCCTTTGGATGTGTTGGAACTGAGAATGAATACAGGAGCTCAGGGCGTACCAAGAGTTTTCTGTTGGGAGTCTGTAGAAAATGTGGCAGACATGGTGATGCAAGCTTGTTAGATTAAAGGAACATTACATCTTTTTTATATCATCTGACTGTGAAAAAGGATGTCACTTAATCTGAAATCTTGCTCTACAAGGAATAATTCTCCCTACAAGAATCTTACAATGCCCCTGTCCAGTAAGTATAACTCCATAAATATGGAGGATTATGGCTAGGTCTTTTACTTTCCCTCAGATATCACAGAGACTGTACAGTGCCTAAGGTGCTAATCCAGTTTAAGGAGTACTATTACATCTTAAACTTGCCAACCTCCGTATCAGGGCCCCTATAGTAGCTCTAACTGCCAGCCAAAGTGCAACATCTATTGCTGTCACGATAAGCAAACTATACAGATTTTTATTACTATCAGCTATGTTTGAAAGCCATTTCATCATTCAAAAAAAAATTGGTGGCTACATCATACAGCATGTTCAAGCATACTGTGTTATCACTAATGTTTAAACCCCTACACCTCATCATTTATACACTCATCCCATAGATTAGCCATTTGTTCCTGCTCATCCTCCCTCAGATCACAAAGCTAAGGTGCACTATTTTTAAGAAGTCCTACTTTTTTAGTAGCACTGTCAGAAAACAATTTCAGCAAAGTCTTTAAAGTAAACTGTAATCTGCTTCCCAGTGACCTATGGAATGTGGGCAACTCCACAAATATAGGTGCTTAGGTAATTACTACACATGCAATCCAGGAGACTATTTGTGTGCCTTAGTTCTGATTTTCAATTGCACTGTCTGGTTATGAGACTTGCTCAAGGTCACATAAAAAGCAAATGAAAGCTGAGGGAATCAAACCTCGCACCATTGGAAATAACTTGTTAGCAAATCAGTGCCTCAGTCCTCTGCACCAACTGCCAACTGAATTCACTTACAGAAATACTTCAGAAAAGACTGAACATGTCTGTGCTTCCGTGACAGTGGTTAACTACTCCTCTACTTACCACTCATGCTGTCTTTTTTTAATTCACTTACTTCACTTTGGATCAAATTTTTCTTACAAAAAGGTTATGTTTGTCTCCTATATATATATATTCCCTTACTAGGTCAACAATTAATTCAAGTAAATTTAGGCCCCTTTGCTTATCTTTGTTAACTATGGACAGCTCATCATTTGGTGACTGATTTCCACAGAAACAAGACATTAACACTGTTAAGGTGTGTGTGTGTGTGTGTGTGTGTGTGTGTGTGTGTGTGTGTGTGTGTGTGTGTGTGTGTGTGTGTGTGTGTGTGTGTGTGTGTGTGTGTGTGTGTGTGTGTGTGTGTGTGTGTGTGTGTGTGTGTGTGTGTTGGGGACAGCTGGGACATTGTTACAGCGAATCAAACACCAGAAGCAACAAGAAAAGAGGATGACAATGCAGAGGAGAGACTAAAGGCACAGGAAGCAGGAAGAGGGTAATATTCATGGGGAATCTGAATCTTCTGTGAGTAGTCTGGGAGATTCCGAGCTCCAGGGAAGAAGGAAGTGTGAGATGATTGAGTTCTTGGACAATGAGAGGTTTAGATAACTGGTGCAGGTCTGAACCAGAAAAGGACAGAATTCTGGATGTACTCCTATCCAGTGTATAATGTTTCTCACAACTCTATGTTACTGCACTGTTAGCCAACAGTGATCATTCCACTAAGTGGTTTACCATAGGGAAAGAGTAATTAAAAACACAATATAGGAACATATTAGGCAAGTGTTCACAGGGACCATAGCATATCTAGCCATATACACCTTTAAGCAGACAAACTTAAACGTTCTTGCCACCCTTTCCAAATCAAGCAAGGCTGTACATTATGCCAAGCAGGGCCGTTCATTATAAAAAGCAGGGCTGTACATTATAACAAGCAGGACCATACATTATACCAAGCAAGCCTGTACATGATAAGACTGCTGTAAATTTGTGTCCACCCATCCAGTCATCAAGGCTAGCCTTAAATGTAGCCAAAGTAGTACTTTATTTGACCTTTAGAGGAAACTTATTCCACAGACTAGAAATATGTTAACATAGGAACCTATCCATTTATTTGTTGGTATAGATTTAGGTCTTTAGTGTGGGTGTTTGTAGAGCTACTGGGTTTGAGAAGTAATGGAAGATCAGATAGGACTGGATGTTTCATGGCTCAAAAAGTGAGACATTGGTCACCTGTCAGCAACCTATAAGGATACTAAGTGTAAGGAAAGCCACACTAATCTATCGTGGTAGTTGAAGGATTTAAGACATTTAATTTGCTTGATTAGAAATCTCTGGGAAATTTCCAGTTAAGCGATATGTTTGGATTTGTATATACCAAAAGGAGAATTGTATTCGATAATGGGTCTGATAAGGGAAGAGTACAGTGGTAGGATGATTTCTTTGGATTTTGAAGATTTTCACGTGGAAATTAACTGGGTCAGATAGAAGGATTTCCTGACTATGGTGGAAAGATGAAGACTTAATGAATGAGGTTTGATTGGTTTTAGATGAGATACATTTTGTGATTAATTGTGAGATATAGGATTTTCTGACCACAGTTGCTACATTTTGATCAAAGTCAAGGGAGTCAGTGACCAAGGTGTCCAAGTCCCAGAACACAGACTCTCAGGTGTGTGGAGTGTCACTGATAGAGTAGGTGGTAGGAATTTGCCGTTTTCTGAAGGAGATGATACTGCATTTCTTAGCATTTAGTTTGATGATTTTTAAATGCACCATGAGTTAATAGATGTTTGTTCCATTTGAAGAGTAGCTTATCATTGGCTGATTTTACAACTAAACTCAACTACAATCGTCAGTGAACTTAGTCAGCCAGAGATCCTTGTTGTCAGTGTTTAGATCAGAGAAATGAATACCAAAAAGAAGGGGGTTGATAAAGAACACTTGGGAATGCCACTGTTCACCTTTTCCCCAACTGAGGAGGCATCACTGATCATGACAACGTGTGTTCTGCCCTTAAGTCAGTTTGCTATCCATCTTATCACGTAGGAATCAATGTTTAAGGTCATTAGCATACTGAGAATCTCATCATGTGGTACCATGCACAACTTTGCCAGATCCAAGTAGGCAGCATGAACAGTATGACTACTGTCCACCACTTGCATGACCTTTTCAAGGAAACACAAATGATTTAGCAGGCATGATCTACCTTTGACAAATCTGATTAGCTGTACATTGAGAATAATCAAATTTTTAATCTCCTGGTTTATGAGGTCAGTGATGATGCATTCCTTGCTTTACAGAAAAGACTAGTAATGCTAATGGGTCTGTAGTTACCTGGGTCATTAGTGGGGCCATCCTTAAGGAGGGGCATCCCCACTACAGTGCATCATGACTTGGGAATATATCACCTGGCAAGACTTTGGACGAACAACTGAAACAGGAGTCAGCTTGATACTGTTTATTAGACAACCTGATATATTGCTGGAACCCACTGAAAAGTAATTTTTTGGTTTATGGAAGGTGCGTTAAGGATATATGATCCTTTGAGATGATGGAGGAGTGACTCAGTTTCAGGGGAGCAATTTGCAGCAAATTTATTTTCTAGTATGCTGGCAATGTCATCAGACTTGGAATGGGAGGTGCCATTATTGTTAAGTAGGGATATGACTTATTCCTAAGTTTTCTAACGTAACTAAAAAGGACTTATAATTATCCATTGCCTCAGAAGTTAACCTAGGATGCTGTGATAGTCTTTATAGATGCCTTCAGTTTCTTGATGAGCCATTTTATATTGTCTTTGTGATGGGAAGTTCTGGACTTACAAGATAATTTAAACATTTAATTCCTTCTAGTGTGTAATTTGCTAATATACACTAACCACCAGGGTGGCTTGTTGTTGAATTTGCTTCTGATGGAGACTGCTTTGTCAATGCATTTATCTAAATGAGCTTAATGATCCTTTATATAGGTGGCTGCATACTCTGCATCCACTGTGGAGTTAACATAAGTAACATTTGTGGATTTTGTCATGCAAGTATAAAAGATGTGCTTTTTGAAGTCTCTGAAGAGGGTGGTAGTGGTTACCTGGAAGAAGGTGGATGTTTTCAGAGTAAAGAAAACCAGTTTGTGGTCTGACTTAACTAGCTCTGGGCCAGCCAAGGAGAAGGAAAAATAGTGGGGCTGAGTTTGTAAGAACTTGGTTCAGGATATTCCCACTCCAGTGGGATTTCAGACAGTTTGATCCAGGGAGTTCTGTAAAATCTAGTCTTGGAAACGCTGTGCATACCTGACATTAGAAGTGCAAGTACTCCAGTCTACTGAGGGTAGTTGAAGTCACCGAGGATTAAAGAACAATATCTTACAGGGATATTTTCATGGAATGCCAATAAATTTTCATTATTCTGTGAGACCAGGGATATGGATTGATAAGATATAAATCGAAATTTTGAATTACCTAGTATGAGTTGAAGTTTGATGAGCTCAAATATAATTTCATTGTGGAAAGAATAAAATCTCTGATGAACAGTGAGGCACCTCCACCATTACTGGTGGGTTTGAAGAAGTGAAAGGTATAGAACCCTTGGCATGGATGGGTTACTGTTATTACATCTGAATAAATGTAGAGCCAGCTAAGACTTTGGCCAGTATGTGGAATCCCTTCAATAAGAGATGTAGACCCTCATTTCAAAGGAAATAGGATTGTCAATCATTTTGGCTCAGACCGATACATAATGGACCCCCTAAAATGACACCAGCTACTTAGCCAATTGGTGAATACAATTACGATTTCCTTAAATCTAGGCATCATTCTAGATGGGTGGAATATCACTTAAAACCAATGAGGGAGGATACCACTCAAAACTAGAGTATTTTTCTTTCCTGAAGCATATGTAGCAAATCTCAGCAAGTCTCTCTGCACATTTTTCATAGGCCTTTGTGATGCTGCCAGCCCAGCTAGTTGGAATTTTGTAAATAATTCTGTGTCATTTGTGAATATTGCTATGATATATACAGAACTGTATGTTATGTACTGAGCTTCAAGAATGTAGCCACAGTGTACCCTACTGAAAAATAACAGAAATGTATATAAACTATATACCTGTGCAAATGTATGTTTTAATAGTAGTAGCTGGAACATGCAGAGTTAACTTGCAAAACTTCAAGAAAATAAGTTGAAATCAAAATGTTTTATAATTGTGTTATCTCTCAGTTTCAGTGCAGCACACAGACACAATGTCTAGAGCTAGAAGTTTTTCTGTTGTCTTGAAAGTAATTTTAATTACTAGGTTTAAAATGTAAAGTGTTTTATTGCTTCCTAGCAGCTGCACATCTGAGAGACATGTATGTCTCACACAGACATGATACAATTCTGTTTTGTCTGTTATCCTGGGAACTGAAGGCAAGTGACAAAGACTGATGCCATCCAAGTTGACCCAGCAGTAGTTTAAGAACTCTCTCAGAGGGAGTGACTGTGTGCATTTTGGATCTTGCATTGGACCTAGAAACATTCATCATCATCTGCATTTGCATTCCTAATAGGAAGTAACTAGGGTACAGTGATATCTCTTAGCTATAGATAGGAATATAGTAAAGATTAGTTTAGATGTTTTCTGTATTTATTTGAGACTGTCCTGCAATGTTGTTTTAAAATATTTCCTGTGATTCTGAACTATGCAGTTACTGTGTTGTTTGAGTATTGTCTTGTTCTTTTATTATTTATCATTAAATATATTTAAACCTATCTTTGTGGCTGATATTTGTGAGACATATTTAAGCTCTGAGAGTACTTGCATATGTATTTGGTAACACTGTGCAGGCCACTCCAATAGACTTGCTCTTGGTCACACTTACCATCTGGATAATAGTAAGATCACACAGTAGGACTGGTCACCCTTTGTAAGGGCCTTTATAGTAGCTGATACATATGGGGTTGGTGGCAGTGATAACTACCTTATAGTCTGGGCAGAAGGGGTGCATAGCTAGTAAACCTGTGCCAGCCTTCCCCAGGTGTGTGTGTGTGTGTGTGTGTGTGTGTGTGTTTGTATATAAATCAAATCTCAAAGTGTGTGCGTGTCAGCTACTTGGGCAAGGACACAAAGCACTGGTTGGACAGAGAGGGTGCTTTAGGTCTTGGCTTGACCCCGCAACTGAGATCTTAACCCTATAGCTGTGCCAGTGGGGCATCTTATTGGGGATCTGGAGAAAGAGGGAAAAACCAGCCCCAGACTGACTGTGATCTCTGTGTGCTCTTAAGGGAAATTGTACTTTACTATGTGTGCACTTGTCATCCTCTCATTGTGTACATCCCTCACTGGTGCTAGTGGCGAGGATTGAGACTCCTTGATTACTGGGCCAGTGTAAGGGCATCACATATTAATTGTTTGTCAGTGGTGGGATATCCACATCATATTAATTGGCTTGTAGTGGTGTGGATATTGAATTCCTGTAGCCTGCGTACAGTGGTCACTGGTGGTGTTTGTACTCTCAATCAACCACACAGTGAACATTCAAAGCTAATATCACAATTGTTTTTTTTTTTTTTTTTTTTAGCTTAGTTAGTCAGGGAGAGCAGGCAAGGATGTCAGCAGAGGAGTATGGCAAGCTGACAAGGAGCCATTTGGCTGAGATGTGCCAGGCTAAAGGAGTGGTGCATGCCAGCCTGACTAAGGCAGACATGATTGCAGCTTTAGTCATAGCTGCATCACAGAATAGCAACCAGGAGGACAATCAGACTGGCCGTGGAGATGTACAGCTCTCAGAAAATGGACAGCTCAACCTTTCCACAGAGGACTCAAAAATCTGTCTGGAGTTAGAGACTTGAGTTGGAGACTAAGCATTTGGAAATAGAAGCAGCAGAGAGACTGAGACATCTGGAGGTTGAGAAAAATGAGAAACTGTGATGTCTGTAGGCTGAGGAGAATGAGAGGCAAAGGCAACATGAAAAGAAGATGCTGACTCTTCACCAGAGTCATGGAGGAAATGGGGAAGGGAGTAACCGAACCCCAGAAGCAACAAAGATTAGTAAATTTCTTCCACAATTTACAAAAGGGGGATAAATTTGATAGTTTCATTCATATGTTTGAAAGGGTATGTAAACAGTATAATGTTGACCAAGGGCTCTGGGTACGGTTCCTGAACCCCTTACTCCATGGTAAAGCTGAAAATGCTATTTCTAAACTGTCAATACTGATTGCTTAAGTTATAATACAGTCAAAATGTGTTTGTTAGAATGCTTTAAGTTAGCACCTGAAGCTTATAGGAAAGAGTTTCGTGAGCATAGACGCAAGGCAGATGAAAGTGTGTATGAATATGTTGCTGAACTAAGCACTTATGTTCATAGGTAGGTGAGTGGATGTCAGGTTACCACTTTTGAAGGGCTGGCAGACCTTTTGGTGAGGGAACAAGCCCTTAGCACTTTGCCTGATGACATGAGGATCTGGTTAGCTGATAGACAATGCACTACTGCAGATGAGTTGGAGAAGAAGGGAGACCTATACCTAGCAAGCAGGGCATCACTGCACAAGGAAGGGACACCCAGTGCTGCTCATGGGTCTAAGGGAACCCATGATGGGCAGCCCAGACTGCCCCAACAGAGTCCACCAGTAGCAGGGGAAGCCACTAGTCCAGGTACATGTCCAGGACCAAGGGTTAAATGTTTTAAATGCAATCAGTGGGGCCATGTAGTATATAGATGTCCACAGAGGCAAGGTGGGAAACAAAAGTTGGGAGAGCCAGTAAGTGGGAATGACAAAATGCCAGCAGTAAGTTGTCTTGAGACAACATGAGTACCAAACTACCACAAAAGGTTATATCCTATCTTAGTGGATGGGAAAGAGACCATGGCTAAGAGAGACACAGCCTCTGACCTAACCATTGTGAAGCCTGCACTGGTTACAGAGGAGCACTACTTGCTTGGGCAGTCTACTCCAGTCAGCTTTAGGAGGGACCCATTTCCAAATACCTTTGGCTAGGGTTCACTTTGATTGGGAGTGTAGAAAATTAAGCAAGCAAGTAGGTGTATTTGAGGATATCCCTGCAGATATCCTGAATGAAGGAGACAAAGTGAAAGCTCCTTTGATGCCTTTGCCTGTGATTGAGGAGTCATTTCAGAGGGTAGCTATGGATATTGTGGGGCCTCTGAGTACCCCAAGTGTGACAGGGAAAAAGTATATCCTAGTGGTAGTAGATTATGCTACCAGATACCATGACGCAGTGGCTCTGTCCTCCATTGAGGCAGAAATGGTGGCAAATGATTTGTTAGAGATTTTTAGCAGGGTAGGTTTCCCAAAAGAAATACTGACTGACAGAGGTGCCAATTTAATGTCAGACCTGCTAGCTTGTCTGTGGATGTACTGTGGGGTGAAGCACCTAAAGACCTACCCCTACCATCCCCAGACTAATGGTCCTGAGAAGAGGTTAAACTGTACACTCAAGACAATGCTACAGGCATTTGCAGACCAGTTTAAGAGGGCCTTGGACAAATAGTTGCCCCATCTGTTGTTTGCTTACAGAGAGGTTCCCCAGGAATCCACAGGTTTTTCACCCTTTGAGTTGCTGTATGGGCATAGGGTGAGGGGACCTCTAGATTGATTCAAGATGAGTGGGAGGGTGAGTGTGAATTCCACAAAGAGTCTGTTGTGGGATATGTCCTAAAACTCAGGACAAGGCTTTAACATGGCGGAAGCCCAACAACAGAAAAAAGTCTGGTATGACAGGAATGCTCGAGCTAGAGATTATGCTGTAGGGCAGCAGGTAATGGTTCTCATTTCTGTCAGACACAACAAGCTGCAGGCAGCTTGGGAGGGACTCTACAAGGTGGTGATGAAGGTCAGTGATGTTACTTACATGGTAGAACTGCTAGGCAGAAGGCAGGAGCACAAACCGTACTATGTTAATATGATGAAACCTTACCATGATAGGGAGGCCCTTGTGCTGAGTATTTGCAGTGGATTGCAGGAGGAGTCTGAGAGGGATCTGGTGACTGATCTCCTCAGTGAGGCTCGGACTGACACCTCAGTGGAAGGGGTAGCAATGTCCCAGCAGCTATTCACTACCCAGGTTCAAGAAATCTGAGCAGTGTTACAGGAGTTTGGGGACATATTCACTGGGAAACCAGGGTGCACCCACCTGGTGCAGCACCATGTGGATACAGGACTTCAAAGGCCTATTAAGCAGGCCCCATACAGGGTGCCTGAGAGAGTCAAACAGACTCTGAGGGAGGAGATACAGGAAATGTTGGAACTAGAGGTAATTCAGCCAACAAGTCCAACAGTCTCTGGGCCTCCCTAGTGGTGCTGGTACCAAATAAGGATGGCAGCACCAGGTTCTGTGTGGACTACAGGAAATGAAATAGTCACACAGAGTCAGATGTTTACTCCATGCCCAGGACAGATGAAGCTCTAGAGCAGCTGGATGGGGCTAAGTATCTTACCACCATTTATCTTACCAAGGGTTATTGGCAGGTGCCCTTCACTCCCAGTGCTAGAGAGAGGAAAGTCTTTGTGATTCCTTTTGGCTTGTATGAGTTCACAAAGATGCCCTTTGGGATGAGACTTTCCAGAGGCTGGTAGATCATAATCCTAGAAGAAGCAGGAGATTTTGACCTTGCTTATCTAGGTCATATTGCTATCCATAGCCATTCCTGGCAAGAGCACCTTCAGCATGTCAGGGATGTGCTGGGTGGACTACAGAGGGCAGGTTTGACCATTAAGCCCAGAAAATGTCAGGTGGGTATGGCAGAAGTCTCCGACCTGGGACATAGAGTGGGGAGTGGTAAGATCAGGCCAGAACCTGCCAAAGGGAAAGCCATTCAGGCATGGCCTTCCTCTGTTACCAAAAAGCAGGTGAGAGCATTCTTAGGGACAGCAGGGTATTACAGAAAGTTTGTCCACAGTTATAGTACCATAGCTACTCCCCTCACAGACCTGACAAGGAAAAACAGGCCAGATAAGGTAGTGTGGACCCCAGCATGTGAGCAGGCATTCCAGAAGCTTAAATGAACTTTGGGAGGACCCCCTGTGTTAGCCAGTCCAGATTACAACAAGGAATTTGTTGTGCAGGTGGATGCTTCAAACCATGGGGTGGGGGCTCTACTTAGCCAGGTTTCCACAGAGGGAGAAGAGCACCCAGTGGTGTATCTCAGTCATAGGCTCCAACCCAGGGAGGAATGCTATGTAGCTGTAGAAAAGGAATGTCTAGCCATAGTGTGGGCACTACAGAAACGTCAGCCTTATCTGTATGGAAGGAAACTCACTGTAGGCACAGACCATAATCCCTTAACATGGCTATATTGAGCCAGCCAGCAAAATGCCAACTTACTAAGGTGGAGCCTAGGGTTGCAAGCATATGATATGACAGTACAGCACTACAGTGGAGTTAGCAATGTCAATGCAGATGGGCTGTTAAGAAATGGAATGGGGTAAGGTATTCCAAGATAGGCTCAACCATCTCAAGTAAAGGGGCACTTGAAAAATTAGCTTGAGTTTTTGGGGTGATGGGGAATTGTGATGCTGCCAGCCCAGCTAACTGGAATTTTGTAAATAATTCTATGTCATTTGTAAATATTGCTATGATTTATACAGAACTGCATGTTATGTACTGAGCTTCAAAAATGTAACCACAGTGTACCCTACTGGAAAAGAACAGAAATGTATATAAACTATATACCTGTGCAAATGTATGTTTTAATACTAGAAGCTGGAACATAGAGAGTTAACTAGCAAAACTTCAAGAAAATAAGTTGGAATCAAAATGTTTTATGATTGTGTTATCTCTCAGTTTCAATGCAGCAAGCAGACACAATGTCTAGAGCTAGAAGTTTTTCTGTTGTCTTGAAAGTAATTTTAATTACTTGGTTTAAAATGTAAAGTGTTTTATTGCTTACTAGCAGCTGCACATCTGAGAGATATGTATGTATCTCACAGAGATGATAAAATGTTGTTGGTGTCTGTTAGCCTGAGAACTGAAGGCAGGTGACAAAGAGTGATGTCATCCAAGTTGACCCAGCAGTAATGTTTGATAGTAATTTAAGAACTCTCTCACAGAGTGAGACTGTGTGCATTTTGTATCTTGTCTTGGACCTAGAAACATCCATTCATCATCATCTGCATTTGCCTTGCTAATAGTAAGTAACTAGTGTACAGTGATATCTCTTAGATATAGGTAGGAATATAGTAAAGATTAGTTTAGATGTTTTCTGCATTGATTTGAGACTGTCCTGCAATGTTGTTTTAAAATATTTCCTGTGATTCTGAACTCTGCAGTTACTGTGTTGTTTGAGTATTGTCCTGTTCTTTTATATTTAAACCTATCTTTGTGGCTGATATTTGTGAGACATATTTAAGCTCAGAGTACTTGCATATGTATTTGGTCACACTGTACAGGCCACTCCAATAGCCTTGCTCTTGGTCACACCTACCATTTGGATAATGATAACATTGCACAGTAGGATTGGTCACTCTTTGTAAGGGCCTTTATAGTAGCTGATATGTAGGTGTTGGTGGCATTGATAACTACCTTATCGTCTGGGCAGAAGGGGGTGCATAGCTAGTAAACCTGTGCCAGCCTTCCTCGCGCGCGCGTGTGTGTGTGTTTGTATATAAATCAAATCTCAAAGTGTGTGTGTGTGTGTGTGTGTGTGTGTGTGTGTGTGTGTGTGTGTGTGTGTGTGTGTGTGTGTGTGTGTGTGTGTGTCAGCTACTTGGGCAGGGACATGAAGCACTAGTTGGACAGAGAGGGTGCTGGAGGTCTTGGCTTGATCCCTCAGCTGAGATCTTAACTCTATAGCTGTGCCACTGGGGAGTCTTACTGGGGATCTGGAGAAAGAGGGAGAAACCAGCCCTAGACTGACTGTGATCTCTGTGTGCTCTTAAGGGAAATTGTACTTTACTGTGTGTGTACTTGTCATCCTCCCATTGTGTACATCCCTCACTGGTGCCAGTGGTGAGGACTGAAGCTCCTTGATTACTGGGCCATTGCAGGGGTGTCACAGTCTTCATGACAGATCAGTCACTCCATGAGCATGTCATAATCATTCGTACTGGAGGAGAGGATCCTAAGGGTCCTTGATATGCCAACAATCCTGGATCCTGAGAGACAGCTAACTGTAACACTGTCCTTGTTCAGCCTAGTAAGTGTGGAGTCAGTTTGTCTAATAATGGAGTCACCAGATAATAGGATGCTTTCAGTAGGTGTTATATAAGTCTTACTTGACACTGAAATTAACTTGTTCATGACATGTTGATGAAGGGGTGGATTTAAAGACATACTGGGGATTTTGTGTTTCCTATTCTTAAGAGATCCAGGAGGCTTTAGTTGTGATTTTTTTACATCTTCAATGTATGACAATTTAGAGTTGTCAGTATGAGGATGTTGCATTCATGTGAGTGGGAGTAAAACAGTGAGATGCTCACTGCATACATGATATTTCAAGAGGGCTGCCCCCAAATTAGCTATGTGTTTGCACCTCTCACAGATACAATCTTAATTCATTAATTAATTAGCTAATTTCCAGTGAGCATTAGGCAGTTCTTACATTGCCATACAATACCAACTTCTAGAAGGCTGGCAATAGGAGGGGAGGTAGTCTGTTATCACTCCAAGATTTCAAGTGCTATTTCATTTCTATAGGAATGGAAGGAAGGAATGAGAGTACAGGACCACACAGTATATGTAGAAAAACATACAGACTAGTGCAGCTGACAACAGATCCATACAGGTCCATGCAAACATGTACAGCTTAATCAGATTATAGATAGTTACCTGCAAGATGAAGGAAAAAGGATTTTTGCATGAAAGATTTAGGGGAAAACGTCACTTCCACACATTTCACCTACAACTGCCATGGTAGTGACCAGATGAACACAGCTGATCTCAGAATATAGTGAACAGTAAAAAAATAAACCAATGAAAAGCAACTATAAATTTGACCGTTTAGCATCTAGCTACTTAGAAACATCAGCAAATAATGTACTTTTACTACAAGAACACCTACTGTCTCAAGATGGCTCCCACACTTGGACAAAAAGAAGTTAATGATAAACAATGAAAACAGTGAATTAAATGGAAAAACGGACAGATCAGGATAAATTTAACAAAAGTACTGAAAAGAAAACAGGCTTAATGTTTTGGCTTGCTGATGACACAAACACTGATATAGTAATAAAGGATGGGTAGCAAATGATTTGGAAAAGCTGAACAAGTGGGCAGAAAAATGGCAGCTGAGGTTTAGTGCAAACAAATGCCAAGTGATACACTTCGATCACAACTATCACGGTGTGAAGCATCAGCTAAGAGCATTGGAACTGATGGCAAAACAGCATGAAAAGGATTTGGGTTGTTGATCACATCTGGACTGGACCAATACGATCAAAGTGGGCGGGAGTGGCAGCAGCAAACAGAACATCGGTGTTTATCCCCATGGGGATAGAGTCCAGAGGTAAAGAGATCATGTTTCCACTCTTCACGGCCTAGGCCAGACCACGCCTTGAATAATGTTTGCAGTTTTTGGAGGCCATGGAAGGAAAAAGATATTAGCCTGCTGGAAGGAATTCAGATGAAAACTGCCAGGAAAATCCACAGAATAGGTGAGGAAAAATATAACCAAAGTCTAGAGGATCTAGAATTCCCCTCATATGAAACCAGAAAAAACAAGGAGACATGATACCAATGAGCAAGATACTGTCAGGGAGATGTGTAGGGGTCATTCTGAACAGTAAGTGCAGTGGGCAAAGGAAGGGACGCATGTAGCAGCTTGTAGGGCTTAACTAATCCCTGGATCCTTAAAGTGCCTTCTCATGTGGACCCATAAAATGGTCAACATGTATGAGTGATGGAAAAGGAATCCACAGAGGCATCCAAGTGGTCATGGGACAGTTGGGAAAATGGTAAGGGAGAAGGTAGAGATGAAGTGGAGGTGGAATGTTAAGTCACTTAGAAGGGCAGACTTGTCCTATTCTGCCATCACAGTAATGTAATATTGCTACAGTGAATAAATGAAACCATAATTTAGTTTTATTATAGGTACCGCATTGATTAGTAAATAGATTATTCAAAGACTGTATATATTCATTGTCATGAAACTATATATATATATATATATATATATATATATATATATATATATATACACATGTATATGTGTGTGTGTGTGTGTGTGTGTGTTTTCTGGTACTAATAAGTTATTTTTTCTACTCAGGAGTGCATTGCTCATAATAATGTAGCATTGTTATATATCATTATGTTTCATATACATATCTTCAGCTGTATTTCTGTAAAAGTACTTAAGTCAGAAATCAAATAAAATTTAAGTTAAAAAAAATGAAATGTGATGGAAAACTGGAGAGGTCTCACAACAGAGACACCTTTGTTAGCTTTCAAAAGCAAACTGCCCTGTATAATGTTGAAGCCTTTGCCTATATATTGAGTGTGGCCTCTTACAACTTAGAAGTTGTAAGGCTGTGACTTGTGAACCTTAAAAGAAAAATGAAATGCATCTGGGTCTCCTGCATGAAGATAGACACCTTGAAAGGTAAGTGCTTATCATTATCCCTAAAAGCAACAATTTTTAAAAGGATCATATAATTTTGCCTGATTTTTTTTCTTTTGCTTAATTTTTCTTTTACATACTCTGCCATAACCCCTCTTTTCTCTGGCAGTGGCAACATAGATAGCAGTGAGGAACAAAGCTATCATGCTATGGGTATGTGTGGCATTTCCTTACCAAATTCTGCTATTCTTTCCTCCTGGAGTAGATATGTAATGGTCCTAGCTAAACCATTGGCTCAAACAGTGAATAGAAGTCAGTAGTAATGGGATTTGTTGACCACTTACAGTGTATTAAGCAGTAGTTTCCAATATGCTTACCATGAAACAGCTGTTGTCCTTACTCAGATTTACTGCTAATTGCTCTAAACCCATTGTTGTGGTGTTAAATTATTAATAATTACAGGAACTATTTTATCAACAGTTTGGGCATCACAATGGTACAGTGGTTAGTATTTAGCTGTCTCACACTGCTTGCATATCTGGCTCATTTTCCGGCTGAGGTTTCTTTTGTGCAGTTTCTGCATGTCTTCTTTATGTCTGTGTATACTTCTATCACACACTTAGGTTTCTTAGCACATCCTAATAACATGTCTGCACAGGTTCAGATCTGTTGTCACACTATCTCTTTCTTAATCCACACAGAACATTCCTTAAGCCTCCCCTAGACAAGAAAAACATATTTTGAACCTCTGCATAAAAAAAATATTCTGCTCTCAGCAAACCACAAACATATTTAAAATTGTCAAGATTAAGCACTTATAGTACAATACTTTTAATTTGCAATCAGACATAAATATCCATTGATATTATCCTTCTGCATTTAGTCTGGTTCAATAAAAAATACAGAATAGTAAGTAGTACACAACATTATCCCACTTGCATAGGTCTCACTTGGATCAGCCCCCCCCCCCACCACACACACACAAATGAAGACTAGCCCCAGCAGCTGAGAAAAGCTGTAATTCTCTAAATTGTCCAAAATTTCTAAATTGTGTGAGTTCAATTTGTGAATGTGCGCTGCAACCATCTAATGTCCTGTCCAGGATTAGTTCTCTGCTTTATGTTCACTGCTTGTCAGGATAAGTGCTAACTACTCCTGCAACCCTGCATAGGATAAAATGGATACTGAAAAAAATGAATGACTGCAACAACAATTAGCTGTTAATTTTCTGGCAAAATTGCTCAAATGAGGGCTTTCTCAGTGCCCTGTTCAAGGGAGATATAAAGTCATTATGTTTGTGATAGGAATGTCTTACATGGACAGAATATACTTAGTTGTAAATATTAAATGCACCTCAGTTTTACAATGCTGCCTGTCCACATCCTATACTCCCTGCCCTTAACTATATAACCATTTGTTTGCAGTGATGAGTGCTTCTTCTTCCAGGCCTGTAATTTGTCAAGACAATTGATATGTTACTGATTTTATGGCTTTCAGAGGAAGCGATGCCTTTTCCCTGAAGTGTTTTTTTTTGTGTTATTATTGAGCTCTCCTTTCCTTTACTGTGGGACTTTGAATAGATTTAATGCAAAATTCTATTAAATAATTCATGCTTGCCATCTGTTTGTAGTTAGCCTTGTGGCCTCTTTATAGTTTTGCTTAAAGAAAATAAAGAAACTGGAAGAGAATGTTCTTATTGAAATAAATATGTTGTAATTTGCCATGTACCCTTGTGTTTTATTTGTATATTTATTCATGTTATATAGCTCAGGAGACGAGAGATGGGCTAATTTTTCTCTTGTCATGCTTACCTGTGGCAATCACTGGAAAGCAATAGAACACGAGGAATATATTATAAGGTAGAGATACTGTTTTCAGAGAATAGAACACATTTTGAATCTTGATTTGTAAGTCGGGCTTTTCAGTTTCTGAGCAGGATCACAGAGTGGCTAGCAATCACCTGAGTAGGAATTAGAAGGGAAGACAATGCACCACTTTAATACTCTCTGCAAAAGGATGATCACCAGAATACTAGGTTCTTTCAGTGCTACATTCAGCTCCTAGTATTATGGGATAATTATATGCCCACTACAGATGTGGGAGTAGAATCCATGAAGCACATGATCAGAAATGACACATGAAATATGTAATTACATCTCACCATATGGTAGGAGACTGACTGTGCTTAAGAAATTATTTTTTTTACTTCTCTAATCAGTACTTCCCCTGCAACCTTCTTAGGTGACTACTCAAGATTTTAAGTTTCATAGCATCTCCTCCTCCCTGACAAACCTGGCTTGTCATGCCACACTGTGATCAATGCCCCATTTCTCCCACTCCCTTGTCCATGCAATATGGCCTGTTTGGTCGTCTGTCATGAAATCTACAGCCAGATCAGTTATTATGATGAGCAGTTATTGTTATACTTGTCAGCTTTTCTTTTTAAGAACAAGTCATTATGTCATAGAGTATCTCTTTACATTGGCTTATCTGTCCATACTTCCACCCAGCTATTCAGCTGTGTGCATGCCTAACCCTGAGTCTCCACTAGGGGTCAGACTTGAATCAAAACAATGTCTCTTCCACTGCTCAGCAGTAGAGCAACTAATAGGCTGTTCAGTCTTTCTTTTCACAGATAAGCAGCCAATGACATGGAAAATTCTTGTTTTTTACAATGTCACAGGTACAAAGTTAACAGTTGAACCTGTGGACCATCTCATGGACATTGCCTTTACTTGTTCACAGAATGCTCCCTTGTGTTAGAAACTAAAGTAACTGAAGTAGTTAATGAACCAGAATAAATTATAAGAAATTCAGAATTATTTTTAAGAATGTTTGGATTCATAATCAGGGACAAGAAATGTGCTGGCCCATCCTTCTGTGGCTTTTATCATATTCTGAGTAAAGTTGTGATATGCCCACTGCTTCTGAAAGGAGTTCTCTAGAATTTTTAAATTGTGACAGGGAGCTGCTTAAGTGTAAGGCTATTCTAGGTTGACAGAAACATGGTGTAGGTGCTGGAAGTGGATGGCTGGGAGAGGTAATGTCACTCTGAAAGATGGCCCCTTTTGAGTCTGTAAGTGACTTTGTCTAAGCATTCTGTAGTCATGTAAATGAATATCAGGTAAAAGATGAGTCTGTAAACTCTAGTAAAAATACTGTACAATTGTTTGTCTTTCTTGTTTACAGGGTACCAACAAAGTTTTGAAAATCAAATCAAATCAAAAATTATGTTGAACATGGAGGATTGAAGCCTTGAGCTACTGACCATGACTAAACCCATGACCTATCTCTGCATAGGTAGGGCAAAGAATAATATTTTATAAATGAAAAAAGAACCTGGGTTTGGGGAATTGGATGATATGGAGAGCCAAGATTCAAGAAACCTGAGTTTGGGTTGCATGTGTGTAAGCATATGTATGTGTGTGTGTGTGTGTGTGTGTGTGTGTGTGTGTGTGTGTGTGTGTGTGTGTCTTTTTCTGTGTCTGAGTGACATACATACATGTGCATATAAGTGTGATGTGTGTCTATGCTGTATGCCTTGAGTGTGATTACGTGTGGAGTGTGAGACTTGGTGTGTGTGTGTGTGTGTGTGTGTGTGTGTGTGTGTGTGTGTGTGTGTGTGTGTGTGTGTGTGTGTGTGTGTGTGTGTGTGTGTGTGTGTGTGTGTGTGTGTCTGTGTGTGTGTTCATAACTCAAAAAATGAATCTATACTGAAACACTTCAGACAATACAATGGACTGCTAAAAATAAATTTACTGAATAAGGTTAAGCGCTTTCGTCTGTGAGGACTTCATCAGAACCATATATTAACACACGTTCAGCTGAATTTATATACATTCTCAGTTCATCGATAAGTTATTTAAAGAAAGAGTATAATAAATGGTTTATAACATATAAATCATAAAGAAACAAAACTTTTAAGTTACAAATAAATATAACCTCAAGGAATTGATTGAATACAGCCACCCAAATGGTAGAGGTAAAGAATATATATTAAATATATGTAAAAAAACTAAATAACTAAATTAACTAAAAGACTAAATAAAGAATAAAAACTGTCACAGCAATTCTCTGCATCTCTTCAACACTGGGGCAATAGAAATATAATCCCTGAGACCAGAGTAGGAAGTGGCATCTAAATGAATTTGCCACATTAATTTCTGATATTCTAACAAATTCTTCCAATGGCCTCCCCTAGGATCAAGGGATACTATCTCTAAAATACAAAGGTGAATTTTATTAAGTTGCTACAATTCAAAGTATGTTTATATAGGGTATTATTGATGCATATTTCTCCATATCATGACAGTGTTCGTAAATTCTTTAATTTAATGCCCTCTCAGTCTCCCCTATGTACAAACAGGAACAAGTTGAACAAATGGCAAGATACACTACTGCCTTTCTTTTATAATTTCCTTTTTATTGTAATGTTTTCCACCTGAAAAATTCACGTTAAAAGCATCCACATCAACAATAAATGAACAATACTTACATGAACCACATTTAGTGGTACCTTTAGATAATCCAGTTGATATCATATTATTTACCCTGGTGTCATTCCCTAATAAATTCTTTTAAATTGTTTCCTATTTTGTACACAAATGTGGGTTTCTCACTAACAATTGCAAACGTTGGGTCACAAATACTTAAAATGCTCTAGTGTTTTCTAACAATATTTTTGAGCTCCCTTGTTCTTGAATTATATTCAAGAACAAAGCCCTATTAAATGTATTCTTGCTATTCTCAATTAAACCTGGGATTGTCACATTAACATTAAATCCAAAAGTTCTAGCCAAGGTGTTTCACTTCATAGGGGGTAACTCCTCATTCAGTAATGGTATAAAATCTGTTCCCCATCAAAATTTTATTTCATCAAGTATTTCAAAAATTAGATCTTTAGGGTAACCTCTTTGCAAGAACATGTCAGTTAGTACCAACCTTTCTTTAAACAAATACTTCAGAAATAATTTTCCTTAACTTAAACAACAGGCCTTTGACAAGACTTTCTTCAATTTCAAGGACAGTGACTTATAAAATGTAAATAGGAGTTACTAAATTCAATTTCCTAAAATGTTAGCAAATTTCCTATTAGTTTTATAAATATAAACATCCAAAAAATTAACTTTACCACAATGTTGATGAGTAGCACCTGTGCCAATTGTCTTCAGTTAAAACTAGGTGTGGTTCCAACCCGTCATATCATGAGTTTTGTTGTGGGTTTATCCAGTTATGGTTACTCCTATTAAGCAAGTATTTCACAAGGGCATTGATATTTCTGTATTGCCCACAACATTCTGTAAAAGATTCTCCCTGAGTCAAGTAAACACAAAAAGCCTATGACCTTGCCCTGCTAGTGAGTTCAAGGACAAAGAGCTAGGATAGTTAATTAAAGTTTGAGACATCATGGAAGGACACGGTAAAATGAGAGATTGTGCCTCACCTCCAAGACCAGAGAATATTAGTAAAGCTGATCTTGATTCACCTCCTAGCTGTGATGACGAAAACCTCCTTTCCCAGGATTCTGTCAGTCTTGTTAGAGTGAAAACATTTAGGAAGAAATCCTGGATTTGGGGCTTCAGGGTTAAAATCTGGATGTTTTTTATATGAGCTGGGTACCCTAACCTTTGCGTACTCCTTTTGAAGTTGCCAACCTTACTGACCAATCATTCATCCATGTTTCTAGCTACTTAAAGATATTCCATCTACCTGAGCATAGCTAGATAATTTGAGACACGTCTTCTACAATGTCTGAAAATGTGGTATAGTTAAACTGTATTTGTAGGCAATCCTTTCCTTAGCGTCTGCTTCTTTTCTGCCTGTTATTCCCATCTGTATGTGGATCCCCATCACTTACTCTTCAGATAGGCAAAGTATGTTACCTTTCCTTGCCAGGATCCTCATCTTCTGTTCTAATGTGGATTCAAGAAAAAATTCCTACTATCTCTGTCTTTCCCCTCTTTATCTCAGAGGCGGGCTTTTCCTAATTTACTGGTGAAAATAAACCAGTCACTATAAGCTTTGTTCTATTTACTCAAATCTACATTTCCCATTCTTAGTTTATCATGTCCTTATCTTTTCCTTTCCTACTCCAGGTGATCCAGACATTCACACAAAATATTGGTTCATCAATACAAAGCAATTAAACTAATATCATTCCCCCAGTGACATTATTTTAATACTTCATCACCATATCATCTGTTAAAGTTCCTTTAAATGTTTTTCTATCACTATACTTTGTTTTAACTTAGAATAAAATATAAACATCTTTAATAAGCAATTTAAACTCTAGGACAATAGCCACAGCAGCAAATACCATGTGTATGACTAAGTATCTTAGAAATTTCTTGATGCACAGCAGAGACATGATGGGAAATAGGGGAAGGTTTGGAACTAGCCTGAGATGTTTATTGTTTGCATGAACATGACAATGAATAGGATGTTGCAGCTAGGTATAGCCAGTGAATGGCCAATATCCTACAGTGATAGCCACAGATATGCATTCTACATTCAGACTGCCCTATAATGAGCTCACAGTTTACTATTATACCAGTCACATCTGGGATATATTGAAGTTTCATCCTTCTTCCTGTTCCACAGAATATATTTTTGCTAATGCACGAATGCACACACACACACACACACACACACACACACACACACACACACACACACACACACACACACACACACACACACCTTAATATCAGAGCTTTGGCTGGCTAACATCTACCTGAAATCAGCTGGATGTATAAGTGAATTCAAGTACACTTTTATCTGCTCTTTTGCATATAGTACTGTATTTATTTGTATTTTTCACTGAATATTAACTCAGCTGAAGTTGTGGCTGTCTCTCTACAGAGTACTTTTTAGAACTTCTGTGTAGCCATTGATAGCAGTGGGGGGGTAGTTTCAGCTCATCACTGACATCCTGTCTTACCTTATATAAGTGGTACATTTTGAGTTATCTCTGCTTAATATCAGAGCTTTGGCCAGCTAACATCTACCTGAATCAGCTGGACGTATAAGTGAATTTAAGTACACTTTTATCTGCTCTTTTGCATACAGTACTGTATTTAATTTATTTATTTGTGTTTTTCACTGAATATTAACTCAATTGAAGTTGTGGCTGTCTCTCTACAGTTAGTTCTCCACCCACCCTCCCTGTTCTTGTTTTGGTATTAATGTTGATGGCTTTGAAATTGCCCACCCCTCTTGTAGATTTGTATTCGGATACTCCTTCTGGGCCCATTTCATATGCTCACTCAACTGAGTGCAGTGAGATCATATTCTGATTTCAGGTACTCCTACTGTGTACAAAGAGAGCATTTGGGAAGGGCAACCCCTGTAACCTCTTAATCCTGCTCTGTTCCTTCCCACAAAAAAAAATATATATATCTTATTCATCTGTTTTTACTGTAACTGTCTTAGTTGCTCTTCTGCGTGCTATCTGTTCAGTCGCTCTTACTCTGCACGTATTACTGCTTGTTAGTAGCCTTCTAATTTACTGCCTTCTGCACTTGTTTTTTAGTCATTTGTTAATTTAATTGCATTTATTTGAACTGTATTTGCCGTAGTGTTGCTACACGCTCGGGTGTGCTGGCCTGCACTACAATATGAATTGTATTTACTGCTGTTTTAGCTGCTTTTCTGTAACAAAAAAAAAATTCTAAGCTTGTTTCCTGCCTTTCCTGTAACTAGTCAAGTCCAGATACAGACTTGCTGTATCCAGGACTGTTGGTAATCTTCTGAGCCCCCCAAGCCTTTCTGTGTTGGAGGGAAGCCTTCTAGCTTATCAGTGGGAGTGGTAAGCACTAGGTAGCCTATCTACCACAGGAAGAGTGGGTTTTGGCCCTGAAATTGTAGTTCATTGGTCGTTTGAGCAGTTTTTTCATCTCTTTCTACTTTCTGGTTAAAAGCCCGTTTTGTGTTTGGTCCCCTCCTTTCCTATAACTAGTGTAATCCAGGTACTGATTTGCTGTATCCAGGACTGTTGGTAAGCTTTTGAGCCCCCCAAGCCCTTCTGTGTTGGAGAGAAGCCTTCTAGCTTATCAGTGGGAGTGGTAAGCACTAGGTAACCTATTTACCACAGGAGGAGTGGTTTCTGGCCCAGAAATTATAGTTTATTGGCCGTTTGGGAAGCTTTTCCATCTCTTTCAACGTTCTGATTTAAAAGCCTGTGTTTGCACTTGTTTCCTGCCTTTCCTGTTACTAGTCTAGTCCAGGTACAGATTTGCTGTATCCAGGACTCTTTGTAAGCTTCTGAGCCCCCCAAGCCTTTCTGTGTTGGAGGGAAGCCTTCTAGCTTATTAGTGGGAGCGTTAAGCATCAGGTAGCCTATCTACCACAAGTGGAGTGGTCCCTGGCCCAGAAATTGTAGCTATTGGCTGTTTGAGCAGTTTTTTTCTATCTCTTTCAACTTTCTGGTTTGAAAGCCGCACTTGTGCCTGTTTCCCGCCTTTCCTATAACTAGCCTAGTTCAGTTACAGAGTTGTTGTATCCAGGATTGTTAGTAAGCTTCTGAGCCCCCAAGCCTTTCTGTGTTGGAGGAAAGCCTTCTAGCTTATCAGTGGGAGTGATAAGCACTAGGTAGCCTATCCTCCACGGGAAGAGTGAGTTTTGGCCCAGAAATTGTAGTTTATTTGGCCGTTTGGGCAGTTTTCCATATCTTTCAACTTGCTGGCTTAAAAGCCTACGTTTGTACTTGTTCCCCGCCTTTCCTGTAACTCGTCTAGTCCAGGTACAGATTTGCTGCATTCCAGGACTCTTTGTAAGCTTCTGAGCCCCCCCCCCCAAGCCTTTCTCTGTTGGAGGGAAGCCTTCTAGCTTATCAGTGGGAGTGGTAAGCATTAGGTAGCCTGTCTACCACAAGAGGAGTGGTTCCTGGCCCAGAAATTGTAGCTATTGGCCGATTGGGCAGTTTTTTCCATCTCTTTCAACATTCTGGTTTAAAAGCCGCACTTGCGCTTGTTTTCCACCTTTCCTGTAACTAGCCTAGTCCAGATACAGAGTTGCTGTATCCAGGACTGTTGGTAAGCTTCTGAGCCCCGCAAGCCTTTCTGTGTTGGAGGAAAGCCTTCTAGCTTATCAGTGGGAGTGGTAAGCACTAGGTAGTCTGTCTACCATGAGAGGAGAGGTTCTTGGCCCAGAAATTGTAGTTTATTGACCATTTGGGCAGTTTGTCCATCTCTTTCAACTTTCTGGTTTAAAAGACCACATCTGTGCTTGTTTCCCATCTTTCCTGTAACTAACCTACTGGGTAGCACTAGAAAGCCTTAAACTGATACAAGCCTTCTAGCTTAGGAGAGAGACTTTGGAGTGATTAAGTATCAGTTTTCTGTACTTTCTTGCTGTACTTAACTGTTTTCTGCCTAAACACAGATTTTCCAGCATTTATTGTGATTTAAAAGCTTTTTTTTCACATATTGTACTTATTTGACTGCCTGCACTTTTAAAAAGTTGTTTTTTGTTTAAATAATTTGTTCAACTGTTGTAGGCCACACACTAAAATGTGATAGCCTTTTCTGATCGTTTGTAGTCGTTTAAAGCTGTTTTAAGTATATATTTTCTGTTTTTGCCTTATCTTTTCAAAAAAACAAAAAAATTCCTTGTTTCCTGCCTTTCTAAGCTAGTATAGTCCAATTTTCAGGCTAGTGCTGAATTCAGGGCTGTGATACTAGTTTCTGAGTTGCCCATACCTTACTTGGATAGAAGGAAGTTTCTCTGTTCACCTGTGAGAGAGGGGAGCTTTGAGCAACCTATCTGTCCCTGGAGGAGTGGTTCCAGCCCAGAAGTTAGTAGTTTATTGGCCATTTTCATCTAATTTCTATCTCTTTCATTTACCTACTATAAAAACGGCGTTTACATGGTTTTGCACACCGGGCAGTGCCGGTTAGTTATGGTTAAATTATTGTTGGCTCCACTGTCTCCTCTTAAGTTTTTCCCTTGAAACTAGTCTAACTCTCAACCTAAGCACTCAAAAAGCATCTTACAGCCCAGCACTTGCTCAGACCTAATAGCAAGCACTAATATACCAGGACACTGATTGCCCAGCAGGGAAAGGCTGTTTATTCACCCCTCACCAACCAAGTGACTAAGCAGCTCACCCTACTATTCAGGCATGACCAAAGGGCAACTTCAGGTGCACTCTCCAGTCCAGCTGGTGAATGTGGGTATCCAGAGGCAATGTTACAACTGCCTCATGTACACAGACAATCCTCTCCCCCTACCACAAAACACTAACATATGCGAGAGATGCAATTATACAGTCAAACTGGAAGCTAAGCTGTCTCCACCCAAGACTGGAAAAGACAGTCAAGAGGAGAAGGTTAACACTTGCACCACAACTCCAGCCGCACACAGACCTACTAAAACAGCACTGGCAAAAAATACACATAAATACACAAAATCATACTCGGAGGCTCTAAATAAAAACATGCAAAAGCATCAGAGACCTCCAAAGCAGACATCCAAACAACCTGTACTTCCCGTCACAAACCAGATAACACATAAAAGACAAAATCCATGTACTTCACAATCACAGCCCTTAAGGTGAAATAACATGCCTAACACACTAGTAATAGGTGACTCTATAGTCAGGCACACTGATGTCCCACTCACTAGGCTGGACAAGCAGAAGATTACTGTTAGCTGCCTGTCGGGAGCCAGAATCCGCCACATAACCCAAGCACTCAGGTCACTCCAGAACAAGTACAAATATGACTCTGTCATTGTTCATGTTGGTGTGAATGACCTGAGACATACCTCCCTGGACTACATGAAAAGAGACATGGAAGAGCTCTCTCATCATGTAGCCCAGGCAGGCATGACCCGGACCCTGAGTAGCATCCTGCCCTCACCAAGAATGATACCTCAGTATAAAGAAAAAATGATCAATTTCAACAACTGGCTAAGCTTCTGGTGTCATTCAAAGGGGATCCAGTGTCTGTCAGCCTGGGACAACATGCTCGATAAGCCTCGTTGCTTTGCAAGAGACGGCTTGCACCTGTCACCCCTAGGCTTTCTAATACTGGCCAAGGCTTTTGCTGCCCCCATAGTTCCCTTTTTAGGCAAGGCTCAAAAGTCAAACCCACCTCCGTAAACAGCACAATTAACAAAAAACTGAGGGTTATGCTACTCAGTGCCAGGAGTTTAAATCTCAAAATGCACACGCTCGAAGCACTCCTCAGTATGGAGAACGTCAACATCTGTGCAGTAACTGAAACCTGGTTCAAGCCTCCAGAGAGCACCCCAGCACTACCAGGCTACAACTCATACCACACGTTTCGGCCACAGAACATGGACCGAAACACAAAAGGAGGGAGTGTATCCATATTCATCAAGGATACCTACACCTCCAGGTTAGTGGCGCAGCATGATACCTCTGAGATCATCCATGGGCTTCCGGATATTGGCAAAGGCTCTTGCCACCCCCATAGTGCCTTTTTTAGGCAAGGCTCAAATTCTAAACCTACCACCCTAGAACACAAAAAAGGAAAAAAACTAAGGGTAATGCTGCTCAATGCCAGAAGTCTCAATCTCAAGATGCACTCACTCGAGGCCCTTCTCAGTATGGAGAACATCGATGTCTGTGCTGTGACAGAAACCTGGTTCAAGGCTCCTGAGAGCACCCCAGCACTATTAGGTTTCACCTCATATCATGCGTTCCGGCCCCAAAATCCGGACAACACCAAGAAAGGAGGGGGGGTGTCCATATTCACACCTCAAGGTTGGTGGCAACGCACGATGCATCAGAGACCATCCAGGTGCAATTAACCATAGGCAAGACTGCTCTGCAATTTGTAGCATGTTACAGGCCACCCTCTCAAACTCAGGAACCTCACATGGCCTTCCTGAAAACACTGGAGGGGATAAATGTATCTCCAAACACCATCATACTAGGTGACTTCAACTACCGTAATATAGACTGGGAACACTACTCAAGCCCAAACACTCTAGCCCAAAGGTTCCTGGAGTTCATAAACTCAAATGCCATGGAACAACTAGTCACCATCCCCACAAGAGGAGAAAACATACTTGATCTCATCATCACGAACATGGGATCACAATGTTCAACACCGGAAGTATACCCCTCACTGGTGAGATCAGATCATAAACTAATCTCGCTGGAGGTCCTCATCCCGCCCCCACCTGAAATAAAAAAGACCACAGTGAAAAACTTCTCAAAAGCCGACTTCACACTTCTAAAAACTAGTGTGGTCTCCTTTAAAGCCCCTGAGACAGTGGTAAACATTACTCAAACCGCTGAATCACTTACAAATGCCTTCTACCAGCACCTACAGGACTGCATGGATCAGGCAATCCCAAACAAAACTAAGACTCTTTGTACCAAAGGCAAGCGTCCAGTCTGGTGGACCCCAGCCATAAACAAGCTCTACAACAAAAGGAGGAAGCTACTACAAGATAGAGCAAAATCCTTGAAAGGTAAGACACCTTTGATCATTATAAGTAAAAAACTAAGAGCTCTCATAAAATCATCCAAGGCAAATTTTGAGAGAAAAATCGCCAAGGACTCAAAAGACAATCATAAGGCCTTCTTTAGCTATGTTAGAAACCTAGGACGAAACTCCCAGATATGCTCAGAATTAGTTCAAAATGATGAGAAGATTACTGAACCTACACACATTGCCAACATACTGGCTGACAGGTTCAGTGTAGACTTCTCCCCCCCCTCCCCCCCAAAAGGAGAGATATCTATACCAGAGGATTGTAGCCCCCCACACATCTCCAATGCCCAGGTGAGAACTGCTCTCTCCAAGGCAAAAAACACAGCATCCATGGGACCGGATGGTGTCCCCGGCTGTGTGCTCCATGAACTCAATGAGGAATTAAACCTGCAGTTAGGACAGCTGATTAATCTTAGCCTCACCTCAGGATATGTACCCAAGGAGTGGCACACGGCGACTGTGGTCCCACTTCACAAGGACGGTGCCTCCACCGACCCTGGAAATTACCGTCCCATTAGCTTGACAAGCCTTATCTGCAAAGCCATGGAGAGGATCATAATGGAACTCATAAATAAAGACATAGGAAACTTGCAGACTTTGGATCCAACCCAGTTTGGCTTTGTCAAAGGCAGATCATGCCTTTTAAACTTGGTTGACTTTTTCGAAATAGTCACCAAGGCCATTGATGAGGGTAAGGCAGTCCATACAGCCTACCTCGACCTGGCAAAGGCCTTCGACACAATACCCCACTCAGGTATCATCGAAAAACTCATCAGCTTGAATGTTAACCCATACAGCACAAGATGGGTTGCAAACTGGCTAAGTGACAGAACCCACAGGGTCAGAGTTGCTGGCGCCATGTCAGACTCAAAGCCTGTCACAAGTGGTGTCCCACAGGGCTCAGTCCTGGGACCACTCTTGTTCGGCATCTACTTTTCTGAAGTACAAGCAAACACAGGAGGGTTATGGCTAACAAAGTTTGCAGATGACTGCAAACTGGGTGTTATAGTCGAAAACACATCTGACACAGATATCCTTCAGAAGGGCCTCACAGAAATGGATAACTGGTGCCAGAGCCATGGCCTAAAGTTAAACGCCAAGAAATGCATAGTCATACCCTTCGGGAAAAACAAGGTTACCCCTAGCTACCATATAGGTGGCAATCCACTGAGCACAGAAGAAGTCATCAGGGATCTGGGGACCCAGGTTGACAGTAACCTATCGTTTGACACTCATGTTGCCAAAGTAGTTAGGAAAACCTTCTACATTGCCCACCTGATCATGAAGGGATTCACATCTAGATCAAGGGAGGTCATCATCCCCCTGTACTCATCACTCATTAGACCTATGATTGAGTACAATGCCCCATTCGGAATGTATCTGACCCGACACCTGCAGCAGCTGGAAAGGCCCCAAAAGTTCCTCACCAAAAGGATAAAGGGTCTCAAAAATATGTCTTATGCTGCCCGACTGAAAGAACTCCAGCTCTATTCAGTCGCATACCGCTTGCTCAGAGGTGACCTGTGCCTGACATATAAGGCCATGTCAAACCCAGATTTGATGAATATGCTTCACCTCAAAAAATCTAGATCCCTCAGAACCACAAAGGCGGGAGACTTAAACCTTGACACGGTTATTAATAGAACGTGCTGGAGGGACAGATTCATCACCCAGAGACTCCCTATGCTGTGGAACAAAATCCCGGTACATGTGAGGCAGAGCACCTCATTGGCCTTGTTCAAGAGGAATCTTGACCAATGGATGGGAGATCGCAGATATACCCCAGGGATTACTTCAGTGTCACTGCTTGACAGAGGCACAGCAAAATAATAGGCATAGTTTTCTTCAAACTAAAGGGGTGGCGAAAGTCACATAACTATGGGCTAGGCTTATAAATGCCCTTGGGCAGATAGCCTAGTATGAACCTATGAACTTATGTGCAACTAACATCGGGAAAATCTGCAGTATAAATTGTGGCCTGCTGCAGATCACCCTCCATGACCCAGGACCACCACTCCACCTTTCTGGAGACACTGGAAAACATGAAGGTCCTACCAAACACCCTGATATTGGGTGGTTTCAATTACCCTACCATTCACTGGGAAAACTACTCGAGTACAAATTCCCAGGCCCAGCGCTTCCTGGAATTCATCAACTCAAATGCCCTGAATCAGCTGGTAAACTCCCCTACCATAGGTAAAAACATATTGGACCTGGTCATCACCAACATGGGCGACAGGTGTTCCACACCGGTGGTCAAACCGTCACTAGTTAGATCAGACCATAAACTAATCACTCTGGATGTCCACACCCCACCACCACCCCCAACTAAGGAAACCATAGTAAAAAGTTTTCTAAAGCAAACTTCACCTTACTTAAGACAGAGATGGTAAGTTTCACAGCCCCCACGCTAAAGGATAATGCTGCCCAAGATACAGAAACCTTTACAAATAGGTTCATAGGTTCATAGGTTCATACTAGGCTATCTGCCCGAGGGCATTTATAAGCCTAGCCATAGTTTTGTGGCTTACGCCACCCCTTAGTTTGGAGAAACTATGCCCATTATTTAACTGTGCCCCTGCACTCTGTGAGCACTTAAAAGGATGCATGGATCGTGCCATCCCTAGCAAATCCAAGGCTCACTCCTCTAAGAGAAGGAAACCAGTTTTAGTGGACCCCTGCAATAAACAGGCTATACAGTAGAAGGAGGAAACTAGTTCAGAATAAAAAGCAAATCCCAAGAAGGAAAGACATCCCTGATCAGTATCAGTAAGAAACTGAGGTACCTCATGAAATCATCCAAGGCTAACTTTGAAAGAAAAATAACCAAGGATTCAAACGATAACCACAAAGCCTTCTTTAGCTATGTTAAGAATCTAAGTGGTAATTCACAGATATGCACTGAACTAGTGCAAAATAGCACAAAATATACTGAGCCTACTGATATTGCCAACATCCTGGCAGATGGATTCAGTGCAAACTTCACCCCCCTCTCACCTCCAAAAGGGCCCACAACAATACTGGAAAAGTGTAGTGTCCCAAAAATCACAGACGCACAGGTGAAAACAGCCCTTTCAAAAGCCAAAAACACAGCATCAATGGGACCAGATGGTGTCCCAGGCTGCATCTTGCATGAACTACAGAACAAACTAACCCCCCACCTAAACATGCTGTTCAACCTCAGCCTCTCTACAGGCTACGTGCCCATAGAATGGTGCACAGCAACGGTTATTCCTCTCCACAAAGGAGGGGCTACAACTGACCCTGGTAACTATCGTCCCGTAAGCCTGACTAGCCTGGTCTGCAAGGCTATGGAGCGCATCATCATGGAACTCATTAACAAAGACATTGGGAACCTCCAAATACTTGACCCGACCCAGTTTGGCTTTGTTAAGGGCAGATCATGCCTACTAAACCTGGTTGACTTCTTTGAGACAATAACCAAGGCCATAGACAAGGGAAAGGTGGTTCACACAGCCTAGCTTGACCTCGCCAAGGCTTTCAACACCATTCCCCACGCAGGTATTACAGAAAAACTCACCAGCTTGAACATAAACCCCTACGCCATGAGATGGTTTGCCAACTGGCTTACAGACAGAACTCGCACGGTAAGAATTACGGGCTCCAGGTCCGACTCTAAACCAGTCACAAGTGGTATCCCGCAAGGCTCGGTCCTGGGACCCCTACTGTTCGGCATATACTTCTCAGAAGTATAGGCAAACACAGGAGGACTATGGCTAACCAAGTTCACCGATGACTGCAAACTGGGAGCCATAATTGACTCTCTGGCTGACACGGGCATCCTCCAAAAGGGCCTTACTGAGAAGGACACCTGGTGTCAAAGTCATGGCCTCAAGCTAAATGCCATAAAATGCATAGTCATCCCATTTGGGAAAAACAAAACACCCACGAATTACCACATAGGTGGCAGCCCCCTTAATACAGAAGAGGTAATAAGAGATCTGGGGACCCAGGTAGATAGTAATCTCTCCTTTGACAATCATATTGCCAAAGTAGTTAGGAAATCCGTCTATGTGGCTCATCTAATTACTAAGGGGTTCGCATCTAGAAATAAAGAGGTTATAGTGCCCCTCTACTCGTCACTCATTAGACCCATCATAGAGTACAATGCCACATTTGGGATGTACCTCACAAGACACTTCCAACAGCTGGAAAGACCACAAAAGTACCTCATCAAGAGGATTACTGGTCTCAAACATATGTCCTATGCAGCCCGACTGAAAAAACTCCGGCTGTACTCAGTGGCATATCGCTTACTCAGAGGTGATCTCTGCCTGACATACAAAGCCATGTCCAACTCAGAATTGATGGACATGCTCCACCTAAAGAAATCCAAGTCACTGCGAGCCACATGCCACAACAATAAATAGAACATGCTGGAGGGATAGATTCCTGTCACAGAGACTCCCCATGCTTTGGAACAAAATTCCAAATTACATCAGGCAGAGCCCCTCACTAACACTCTTCAAGAGAAGCCTTGACGAGTGGATGGGTAACAGAAAATACACCCCTGGGATCACTTCATGGGCTCTGCATGACAGAGGATCAGTTAATTAATCAATGGGGCGGCGAAAGCCGACGCACTCTGGCTAGGCTTATAAATGCCCTCGGGCAGATAGCCTAGTACCTACCTGTGAACCTACAATGAAATGTCTGATATTCAAGCTAATGGAAGGAGACATTTTGTAATGATGATGGAGAACAGCATGAGAATACTACATTATTAGTTCACAATTTACAACAGTGAGACTTTTTTTTTTATTTTAAAATTATTCACTTTTGTGCATTGAAAAATACATTCTGTGCTTTTTGGGGACTCCTGTTGTAGACAAAATAATAAAATTGCATCTATAACTAAATAGAACTCATTCTACATTTAGTTTATTACTGAGTAAGTACTTTGCACTCAGTAACTTGCTATGATTTTTATTTTACAGTTATATACATGTATGCATCCTGGGGTTTCTACCAAACGTTTTGGACTATTTCAAAAGTTGCTTAAAGAGACAGTTCTTTGCTATGGAGAGATAAAGCCCTGACTACCATCCAGCTAACCTGGATGTGATTTGCATCCCATGGATAGAGGCATGCACCAGGGAGGCAGACTTCTTACAGAACCTGGTTTATAGATACATACCTATTTTCAGGCTTAATGTATTCCTTTGCATGATGTACGTATTTTTGGTAGTATGTACATATTTTCAAGCTTGGTTTATTCTTTCACATGATTTTCTCAGCTGTTCCTCATCATACATTATTTTAATGCTGTATAGTACACAGGAAACCAGACATCATAAGCAATATACTGGCAACACCAGTAAATTAAAGTAGGAGGACTCACACTTTACATCTACCTCTTTCAGAAGCAAAAAATAACTGACATTGTGAGGCAGATTTTTGTAGTACGCATTTTAAAATATATAGATATTACACTGTGTATTTGACAGTATGATTATATTTTTGTCAATTACAATTTTTTGAACTTGTGTTTCTGAGTAGTATCCTGTAATCATACTTGAATAGGAAGATTTGTCTGCTATTCAGTATTTAAATGTTATGCTAATTAGGTGCATAGAGTTTTAGCTTAATGTACCTACTTTTCAAAATCCTTTGTAGCTACTTTCATTGCCTTCATATTGTGAGGTATGGTTAGCCCTTCCATCAGTGATGCCGACCTTCAGTGTGATACCAGGTGTTCTGGTGCTGATTTTTTGGGGCAGACAGACTGAGGTAGATCACCCTGCACACTGTTTGCCTTCACAGTGTTTGGCATCAGACTGTTAAGCTTATCCATTGCTCTGTTTTCTCTCTCTTGTTCACTCACTCATTCTGTCTACCTATCTCTGCCTGTTTGTCTCTCTCGTTCTCCTCTTGCACTACTTGGAGCTGTCTGCCTAATGTATCTGTTGTACTGCTGTGTTCAGACCACCTCAACTGACACTGGGAACCAGTACCTCTGAAATTATGCCATTTATTTTCAGATTATTGCTGCATAGTCTGAATTGTGAACATCTGCATGCATGTGACATGAATTTTCATGAAATGTTCTAGGATTTACAATAATATACTTGCTCCCAGTTTAAGTGGCAAGTCTGTTTATAGATAGGCCTTACACCAAAGTAAGTCACTTACAGTGAGAGCAAGTTTTTCAGAATTGGGGTAGACAGCTCTCTTGGAATTTGGCCCTTTGTCTTAGCCCATTACAAAAGGAGCAATATAGTAAAATATAGGTATTTGCCAGACAGTATCATTAATTATTTAATGTGAATCCCCATTCTTCTTGCATCTTATCATAAACATTTCTGTTTCAATTTTAATTGAATTAAAGCATTCTTAATGCCCGCAAACTCTGTCAAAGTGAATTTTTATCCTCGCTGCGGTCCATCTTATTTAAGTTAAACATGGTAAGGTATGTTCACATGACTCATACTGGAATGCCACTGAGTGACCTATGGAAGAATTATTAATACAGAGACCTACCACAACAAAAAGGTTATCTACTCTGATTTGTACAATCCTCAATTTTCTTCAATTACACGGATGATTATTGGCCAAAAATGCAATTAATTACCAGTTATATAATAATGATATATAAATTATCCCTGTTCTTTTTGTAAAAGTGTTTCAATTAAGTTGTCATACGTGTTTTTGGGGTTGTTTACTGACCTCAACAAGGCACATTCTCAGGTTCTTAAGTTGTTAAATGTGAGTATGAGTCAAACTACCGAAACAGTCTGGCCTTCTTTAGGTTACAGAGACTGAGACAAATTCCATTTGGAAACAATATGAGATTTGGATGGGAAAGTATGGTGGTATCTTCATGATCTATGGCAGGAAGAAAACAGAAATGAAGACACTGAAATATACTATCGGGTTTGGGGGCACTGAATTAAACGTAGGTGATGTTATAACAAAAGTCATGGATGATGTTAACAATATTGGGAGGCTGAAGTTATCTGCAACCCAGCTACAAAGTATGTGTTTCAAGATTTGCTATCTTATGTACACTTATCCAGATTATGACTAGAAGGCTTGCATACAGTTTTGTTAAGTCATTTTTCCTTTGCCCTTATTCATCTGACCAGAAGCAGTTACTGGTGCCTCTCCTCAATCCTTGATGCCAAGAGCCACCTAACCCTCCTGGACCAAATCCAACATTTGTTCCTTAATCATAGAGGAAAGTGGCATCTCAATGCAGCGTCGTACTTGCCGACACAGGGACTTTCTGTTATATGCTTTACTCATGCCCTGCCCCCCATTTACCTAAGGAATAAATGAGTGTTCAAAAGAGAGTAGGAAAAAAAGATCTATCTACGTATATGTACCAACTCTGAGACTGCACTACAGCTGCAAAAGGGCAAATTTCTAGACTTTTCTGTACAACGATCTTGCAAGGAGTGCAGCCAGCAGGCAGAAAAACAGAAATAAGAGAATTTGCTCTTAGCAATTACTCCCCATGCCCCATAACCAATGTGAACTGCAGTTGGTGCATGGCAGTAGTTGTAAACTACTGAGAGAGGATGGACCTACATATAAAAATACTCTAATAAGTAAGTATTTCTCAGATCATTATAAAACAAACATTCCTCATTGCAGATAAAACAACTATTTGAGAATTCAGAATTCAGCATGTCTATATGTCTTTAAGATGATATAACAACATACCTTCATAAGCTACCATAAGTCAGTGATAATATTAGAGTAATAACAAATGGCACCACAGTGAAGTTAATGCTCCCAAGCAAAAAATAAAGAAATGAATAAGTCAAATAATAAATAAAGCTTAGGAACAACCCTGTGCAGATGGCAGTTGTCAGCATTCAAAGCGTCTATTCAGACCAAGTATAAATGATGTTTCCAGTTCAAAAAGTGTAGTCAGATGCCATTAAGTCGTAATTAAATCCAGTCTTTTATTTTAAACACAAGTAACAGGTAAGCGCTTTCGCCAGAGAGGCTTCCTCAGACTATATGAATACGTATTCATATGGTCTGAGGAAGCCTCTCTGGCGAAAGCGCTTACCTGTTACTTGTGTTTAAAATAAAAGACTGGATTTAATTAAGACTTTGTGGCATCTGACTACACTTTTTGAACTGGAAACATCATTTATACTTGGTCTGAATAGACGCTTTGAATGCTGACAACTGCCATCTGCACAGGGTTGTTCCTAACCTTTATTTATTATTTTACTTATTCAGTGATAATATTCTTTAGGGTCTATATCACATAGTCGAAGTTTAATAACTTCGAACACGGAATGTTCGAACCATCCTGTTCAAAGTTAAAAAACTTTGACTATGGATAAAAACAAACAAAAAAAAAAGAAAACAAAACAAAATAAACTGTTATAAGTAGGGGGGCAAGCACCCTTGCACCCCTGACATGGGGGACTGCACCCCCCCGCCCCCCATTACTTAAATATACCAACTCCGAGATTGAACCACATTGAATAAAATGGAAACCTCCCCTTACGGAGATTGCCATTGAAATGCTCGAACTACTGCAAATTCGAACTTATGATCTCGACCATATGAGGCACGAACTTGCAGAAGTTTGACTATCTGATAGGAACCCTATTCTTTATAACATTCAAACAGTTGTAATCTATGTATTATCTTACTGTCTATTTTCTTCAAAAATGGTTGACTCCTTTGCTTGTTTATTGATTTGTTAAATGTGAATCCTGGGCTTGTCTAAAGTCTCTTTTTAGCCACACCTTTGGCCAAAGGTAAGTACAGATTATTACATACACAGTTGCATTGTAAATTGATTGGCTAGCCATTTAGTACAGTATTTACAGTGAGAAAATATTTTTAAAATATTGGTACTTGGTGTTTATTATTAGTTCTAATGTGTAACATGCAGCTAATATGAATGCTCAGGTAATCATATATATATTTATATCTATCTATCTATCTATCTATCTATCTATCTATCTATCTATCTATATTGTAAAAACAGCATGATGGTGACACCAAGAGAGCCCAGCTGGTGGTACTGCTGGGTGCTGTTATGTCTGCGAGGGATGAATGGTCCATAGCACATCTTGGGAGATTAGGCAGGGAAGTACCAAGTATTAGGGTTTTGTGGCATACTCTGGGTGTCTGGCCCTCTAACTAACTACCTGTTAGGTAGAAGTTATTAAGTGTGGAGGGTGGCAGTTGCCTATTTAAGCAAAGCCAAAGGTCACAGACAAAATGGCAGAATCCATGGAGTTAAGCAGGACTCAAAGTTAGCTCCAGGGGGGTCTGAAGGATCTACAAGGAAGGTGAGAGGTAAATCAGTCATTGGAAACTCTGCATCTTCTGTGTTTTAGGAGTTTGGAAGCCATGTATCCTGCTGTAATGGTAAACCAGAGTGGAGTATTTGGCTTATCTGTGGAGATATTTTTTAAGAACTGTGGTTATCCGAAAAGTGTTTGCTTATACTAGTAATTAGCTGCAAGAAGCATTAACCATTCTGCACTGGCCAGCAGTAAGAGACTTTTATTTGTTCATTGGCAAATGTTCTGCACAAGCCAGCAGTAACAGTCTTTCCTTCATTTGTCAATATTTAGTTTCTCTAAAGTTCACTACAATTTTCCTAGTTCCTATAGTCTATTAATTAACTACAGTTAAAATGTGAGGCATAAAATGACTACTGCTTACAGACTGAAAGTCCAGTGAGAGCCTTTCATTTTGTCCTGCTTGAATACCTCTACCCCCACAAGTCTATGGGAGGTTTAACTAACAACTTCAATTAATTTATGCTGTTTTTAAAATGTTGTTGTTCTTTTGGCTTTTCCCGGTTAAGGGTCGCCACAGCGGAACTCTGGTCTGCTAATGACTGGCAGTGGATTTTCAATGTGCCGAGGTGCCAGCTCGATGCCCAACCTTCAACGAAGGCACACCCATTCACACATGCCTTTCGAATGCCACTCGACCATGGGGAGGACATGCAGACTCCACACAGAAGGTGCTCCAGTCGAGAATCGAATGGGAGAACCTCTTGCTGTGAGGCAACAACGCTACCGCTGCACCACTGCGGCTGTCTTATATTGTTTTTAAAATCCCTATTGTTTTTTAAGGTAAAGCTGTGAAAAGAAAGTGAACTACAGCTCGTTTTAACTTTGTTGCAACTAAATACAAGTGCAAGACTTGAAAAGAAGAGTGAGAGAACTGCTTGTTTTACTCTGCTATGATTCCGTACTAGTGCCAGACACGACAATGAGAGAGAACTGTAACCTGTTTGACTTTGTTACATGTTAATACCGAACAGATACATCATTACAGTTCACAATTTAAATTTTGGACAGATCTTTATCATCTCCTTTTTGTCAGAAAGTTTATATTTACCTTATTTTTACCATAATTTTATACACACCAACACGTGCATGTACATGTAGTAAAACAATCTGACTCATAAACATGCACACACATGCAAACAAATCTTAGAGAGAGAAAACTGATATCTGTTAGCATTACTATTTGTCATTGAGAGACTTAAGAACTCTTCCTGTTTGTGTTGTGCTTATTCCCATGTCACTACTTTAATCAATTAACATACACTCTCCTTTTCAGTTCTTGTCACAGTAAACATATTATAGATGTTGTCAATAGTCACCTGCATTTATTTGTTGGGCTGGAAGGTGTTTTATGTTCCTGCATTTATTTGTTGCTACATAGGAATCCACTACAGATAGATAATTCAGTTACAAATAGTTGATTCACAAAAACTCAAAGCACAATTGATCAAAAGTCAAAACATCATAACTGCACAACTTCGCCAGTGGAAAACAAAACAAGCATTTTGTTGCTGGTAGCAAGCCCATTGCACACTCCACAATCTTATAAATGTTTATATACCAACTCCAAGATCAGAAAAAAACAGAGAAAGGCATATTACTACTCTCCCCTGCACCACAATCTTTCAAAAACACATACCAGCATTTAGCAAACAATGTAATACTCAAATCTCCTGTGTCATGGCTCAGTCAGTTCGATCAAATGAATCAATCAAGAGCTTTAGCTATCTATTTTTATTTTATTTTTTATTTTATTTTACATTTGTTGACCTGGATAGTCCGACTGGATGCATGTCCATTTTCAGCGGAGGCCCGGGGAGAAAAGCTCCAAGGGTAAGCAGATACAGCATTACATACTACCAGCATTACATATTACAAACAGACTATTTACAGAGATTACATAAGCAAGTTAAACAAGTTCCACAGGTTACAGTTAGTCCTGAGCACAGGTCAGGATTAAATTAAATTACACAGTAAACTGGTTAACAGATTTTTACACATTCGAGTTAGCCAGGCTTGATACATTGACATAGCCAGTTAAGTGACAAATGTTGTTTGAGTCTAGTTTTAAATTGACCTAAGGTGGAAAGTAAGGTAATATCAGCTGGAAGAGAGTTCCAGGATCTACTTACAGAGTTTGCAAAGAGAGAATCACCGGCTGTGTTATTAATTTTGCTAGTCTGAATTAGTAGTTTGTTAGAGGATCGAAGCGGTCTAGGATTGTTATAGGGGGTGATAATATTTTTAAGTGCAGGAGTATTGTCCGGATTATATAGGATTTTATAGGCCATAATCAGTTGGTTATACTGGATTAGGCTAGGTAGTTCAAGACAACCAAGCTGATTTAGATTGATGCAATGATGTGTCCTAAAAGGCAGCCCAGTGGCAAACCTGGCAATGTGGTTGTAGCAAATTGAGAGTTTGTTAAGGACAGTCTTGTTCAAATTCGAGAGTAGAGGGGATGCATACAGAAGGGTTGAAAGAAGGTGAGAGCGAGCTATGGCAATTTTAGCTGGAGGGGTTAGCAAGGCTTTATTCTGTAAAGTGACCCTAGTTTTTTATTGATGGTTTTGATAGTTTGGTTAACATGTAGGTCAAATTTGAGATTATTGTCTATGATGACACCTAATAGTTTTGTAGATGGGTCAGGGGAGATTATTGTGCCATCATTTGATTTTATGGTAAAGGTGAAAGCGGTAGACCTATGTGTTGGTGAAAATAACAGCATTTTAGTTTTTTTGGGATTTAGGATCAGACGATGTTCAGAAAGCCAGTTTTCTATTGTATTACAGGTGGTCTGGGTCGCTGACCATAACTCTACTGGAGATGTAGCTGAGCAAATCAGAGTAGAGTCATCAGCATATTGGATACAGCTGACTTTTGGGATGACAGTATATAGGTCGTTAATGAAGATGGAGAACAGCAAGGGCCCTAGTATAGAGACTTGTGGTACTCCGAGGGTGTTAGGTAGAAGGTTAGAGAGTTTGTTCTGCCAGAGGACAGCCTGCTGTCGACCATTCAGGTAGGATTTAAACCATTGGAGGGCTCCAGTATCTAGACAGAATGTTTGCAGGGTGTGGATTAAACGTTGGTGATCAACCGTATCGAATGCCTTGGAAAGATCCAAAAAGAGGGCTGAGGATATATAATTATTGTTGCGATTATGGTTTATGGTGTTAGTAAAGGCTAGAAGGGCTGAAGTAGTGCTGTGATGAGGACGGAAGCCATGCTGAGTGTCTGCCATAAGACGATTTTGGATTAGGTGGTGCATGAATTGTCTATGAATACATTTTTCCATAATCTTTGCAAGTGGAGAGAGTATAGCTATTGGCCTATAATTGGAGAATTCAGTAGAGCTGCCTCCTTTGTGAAGTGGGATTACATAGGATATTTTCCAGATGGTGGGAATTTTAGCTTCTACTATGGTTCGATTGATTAGTATTGAGATGGGGTAAGCAATAGCATCAGCTGATTTTTGTAGGTATTCGGCAGGGAGTTGATCAGCAGAAAGTGTAGTGGGTTTTAATTTTTTGATCAAGGTACGGATAAGTGAAGTGGCGACTGGTTGGAAGCTGAACGCAAGTAGGTTTCTAGGGTGTTACTTTCAGGACCAGGGAGCTAGGAGGTAGTTGGCTAGCTAGGGCTTGAATTGTCTCAGTAAAGAATTGGTTAAAACTATCAGAAACATCTTCAGGGGTTTTATCAATAGTAGCAGCAGGGATTGGGGTTGAAGTTTGTCCAGGATGTAGTAGATTATTTAAACCTGCCCAAAACTTCTGAGGGTTATTTTGATTTACTGTGTGTAAATTACAGTAGTATTGCTTTTTGTCTTGTAAAATTGATTTTTTGGTTTCGTTCCTGGATTGCCTGTATTTAATGTGATCTTGAGGGTCTTTAGAAGAACGCCATAAAGCCCATGCTTTGTTTCTAAGGGTAATTTTGAGTTTAGACTCTATAGAAAGCCATGGTGCAGTTTTTGCCTTGGTTCTCTTAGAACGAACAGGTGCATGCAAATCAAGGATCTCAAGGAATTTGTTGTTAAAGTATGCTACTGCTTCCTCTAAGGGGAGGTGTTTTAGAATAGACCAATTACATGAGTTTAGTTCTTGTTGGAATTTGGCAAGGTCAAAGTTTTTATTGTTTCTAACCTTTCTGAGTAAGGGTTGTTGGGAATTAATGGTTTTGTGCTTAATTACATATGTGAGAAGGTGATTGCTTAGGCCATTAAGGGGAGTACCAGAGGTGTACAGTTGGGGGTGACTGTTTATGAGTACCCAGTCAAGTATACTTTCTTTTTGGTTGGGTTTACCTATCCTGGTAGGGGTGGACATGATTTGTGTAAATGCATGCAGGTTAATATGGGTGGTTGGGGATTCTAAGGAACAGGTGCCCCAGTCTATGTTAAAGTCTCCAAGTAGTAGGGTTTCTTGGGGGTAGTGACATGATAACCAGTGCAGGATATCTTCAAATGTAGATATATTGTTACCTGGGGGAATGTACATACAGATGATATTAATGTATTTATTTTTATTAAGTTGCAATTTGGTGGCAAGAATCTCAGAGTTATTAATCTGAGGAGGTTGTATTACATCTATGGTGACATTCAACTCAGATTTATAGAGTACAGCTACCCCACCCTCCTTCCTCAAGACGATCCAGCCTGTGTATGTTGTACCCAGGTGGTAACACTTCATTGTCTTTAGTGTTAGGTTTTAACCAGGTTTCAGATAAACAGAGAATCTCAG
>NC_056728.1:53180847-53203347 GCF_019279795.1 Protopterus annectens
CGAAGGTACATAAATATCCAACACTCCCCCCACCTAGACTCATTGTGGCCGAAGGGGGGGTGGTTGACCGAACCGTTGTCTATTTTTCTTGACGCACAATTAAGAGAGATTTTGAATATGTATCCCTTTATCTTGAAAGATGAACAACAGTTTTTACAAGATTTATATAATTTAATTAGTACTTCAGCTGAGCATTCATTTGAGATAGTTGCTACATTGGATGTAGTTTCACTTTTTACATGTATTCCCAATGAAGAAGGCATTAGAATGGTGAAGAGTGTTATGCTTAGGCATGGTAAACATACCACACAACATATTGATTTCATTTGTATGCTCTTAGAATTTGTTCTTGAGCATGTGTTTATATTTGCAAACAAATATTATTGGCAAACAGCTGGTGTCGCCATGGGCACCAGCTGTGCCAATTCACATGCAAATTTGGTAATGTTGGAGTGGGAACAACAAAACATTATTAATGTGAATGATGGAAAAGTGGTTTTCTATTGACGATTTGTCGATGATCTTTTTATTTGTTGGAAAGGTAATCAGTGTGAGCTTGATTTATTTTTTCATAGGCTTAGCAGTAGTAGCCCTTTTTTGTGATTCACCCTCAACACGTCCACAGTTAGTGTGAACTTCCTTGATGTAACAGTTTTTGTGGAAAATGGAGCAATAAATACAAAGGTTCATAGGAAGGATTGTCATACACCAGCCTTCCTACATCGTGGAAGTATGCACCCACATCATATATTTTCTAATATTGTAACTGGACAGGGTATGAGGGTGTCTCGCTTGTCAGGTGATGAAGTAGGTTTTCTATGTGAATTAGATTATTTGCGAGATGTCTTTACACATAAGGGTTACTCCTCTAATGAGATTGAACAAGCATTTAAGAAAGTTCGCAGAGAGCGTTCTGCATGTAGGAGGCCTTGTAACTCTGGACAGCTGACCTTACCAAGCAATTCTTTATCTCAGAGGTCACCCCATCTACCACTAATTCTTTCCTTTATCCAAGACATTGATTTGGTCAAACACATAGTACATAAGAAATGGTCTATGTTGTTAGTGGATAATAAAACAAGTGAGGTAGTAGGTTCTGCTCCTACATTTGTTTATAAAAACAGAAAGAATTTGAGACAGGTGTTATGTTATCCTAAACTTGTACAATCTGTTGTTACCCCTATGGGAGGGACACGTAAGTGTGGATCTTGTCCTTATTGTTTATACATAGATGAGTCCAGATTTTTTAAACATCCTGTGTCAGGAAAATTATGGGAATTGCGTCCATTAGCTGACTGTAATACAATCAACTTGATTTATGTGGCACACTGTGTGAAATGTTATTTTTATGTTGGCAAGACCAATAGAAGATTAAGGGACAGGGTTCGTGATCATATTTATTGTACACGGAGGGGTGAACTTTTTAGTGCACTTGCCAAGCACACTCTTGAGTTAGGCAGTTAACACACTTTTTTATTTCAGGTTTTGTCTGTTATACATTATCATGGTAGACTAGGGAGCCCTTAGATGTATGGGGCTCAATGACTCTGTTCCTATTAAATCTGTTATAAAATTGAAAAAACTTAAATAATTTCTGGCCATATGTTTTTGTTTTAAAGGCATGTAGGTGCATTTGTAATTAACTTGTTTTGTAAATTGGACCATTGATAGCATTTTTTTGAGGGAATTTTATTAGTTCATTGATTAATTGTCTGTTGTTGACTCTGTGTGTGTGTGTGTGTGTATATATATATATATATATATATATATATATATATATATATATATATATATATATATGCTGTTTTTGTTGTTTTTATGCCTGATGAAGCAGTTTGTTTAACCGCGAAAGTGCTCACATTTGGTTTTATTCTACAATAAAAGATTTTCCTTGAACATTTTGTCAGCGTTTGCCTTCCAGATCAGGGAATTTCATTTTGATTGTTGTTGGACTTGTATTAGCTTGCCATTTCTGGGATTTTTCTTTATATATATATATATATATATATATATATATATATGTATATCTATAAACACTTTATAACCTCGAAATTCTGAAATATCGATTTTCAGTATCTTGAGACCATAAAGTCGAATGGACGGAAGTCTCGAACCCAGAAATGTCGAATCTGAAATGTCAAACTCGCAGTACGGATAGTGTGCTAGGTAAGTGTTGGGTTTTTTAGAGTTTTGGAGAGGGTTTGTGTGTTTTTGAGTGTGTCGTGGAATTTTACGTGTGGGTTAGGTAGGTAAGAATGTGAGTGCGTTAGTGTTGGAGGTGGTGGTGTTTGTGTGTATGTGATGTGTGTGCAGGGGGTGTGTAGAATTTGTGGTGCTGGGTTGTCTGTGTTATGGAGTGTAGTGCGACTTCGGAGTTAGTATATATTAGTAGGGGGGTGTGGAGGGCAGGGGGCTTGCCACCCTGCATATAGTAAGGGTAGGTGTGTGTGTGTTTGTTTAGTTGTGTGCATGTGTGTTGTGTTGCTTTTTTTAGAGTTTCGGGAGGTATGGGTGTTTGTGTTTGTATGTGCTATGTAGTGTGTGCTCTGTGTTTTCGCAGTTTTGTGTGTCGCGGTTTTGTGGTTTCAGTGATATGGATTTTCGGCCTCATGGTCTCTAGATACTGAAATTCGATATTTCAGTATTTCGAGATTATGAAGTGAATCCATATACATATATATATATATATATATATATATATATATATATATATATATATATATATATAGTTATATATGGCTCCATGCTACTATTTTTATCAACTGTTTATCAACTATTGTTTACCTGTTTTTTTTAGTTGATTATGTAATATAAGAAGGGGCTGGTAGGTGGGTGGGTGATACTATTGTTGTTGCTGGGGGTTAATTTATTTAAAATTTTTCATTTTAGTCGCATTTGCTACTGTTTTCTGAGACTCATTCTGCAAGTGCCTGTATGTGTGATGACAGAATAGTATAGGTAAGGGCAATTTACCTTTCTTGTACTGTTATATGGTCTTGTAGTTAGCATATTTGTGAAGGTGTGGGGGCATAGCCCCACACTTGGGTGCAGAAATACTTTGTTTTGTTTTTTTTGTTGAGTCAGGGGTTGTTTGCTTTGTGATGTATTGGAAATTGATGTTTTTTGAAATTTGATGTTGTGAAATAAACTCAGATTAGAAATTTTCAAGGCATTTTAAATATATTTTAATCAACGTTCAAACATTTACACCTGGAGATATCTTTTAGGTAGTCCGCGAAAGTGTTTTTTCAATGAGTTAAGATTGATGGAATTGTCTAAAATCTGACGGTAGTGAATCCCATACCCCAGGCACAGCTTTACAGAACTGCTTCTCTAGTATTACATTTAAGAGAAGGGGATGTACAAATAATTTCCACTAGGTTCTTGTATTCTTTAAATGAAGCATTATGGGATGGATCATTCTTTATGTGGCACCACCGCTTAGATCAGTGTGCCACAGTTAATCTCATCATGATCTCAAAACTCCAGACAGTACAGATCTAAAAAACAGAAGGACATGCAAGCCATATAGAATGACAAAGCAACAATCTCAGGAGAAGCCTAACAAATAGTGAAAAATTATTTACGTGACATGCGTGGCTGTTATACTCCTTATTAAAAGATTTTTGTTATTAATGGCTTTTCGTTTAAATCTATTATTTAGTCTGATAGATCACACACACACACAAACACACACACACACGCACACACACACACACACACACACACACACACACACACACACACACACACACACACGTCTAGTACTATACAATTCAGTCTAATGAATCTTGTTAAATTAAGTAGTACTGCAGAGTCAAGCAATATGCCAATTCCAGGGACCTAAATATGGCCTGCGAATGAATAGGATGTGCTGGTGGGACAGATTTGTCTCCGCCATGTCTTTGGAATAGGCTGCCAATTCATGTAAAACAGAGAACCTCTATGACACTGTAAAAAGGACACTGGAAGAGTGGATGAGGCACCGTAAAATCTTACTGGGGATAGTGCCCACAACCCCCCTAGACATGGGCAGTCATTACTAAATACAGTCCTGGGTATTAATTAGAGTATCTATGGTATTTCATTGGGATGGAACGGCTAGGCTTGAAATGACCTCCGGGTCGATAGCCTAGTACCCTCCTATGATCCTATGATCCTAATGGCAGTCAGCTAAATTATAATTAAAGTGAGAATATGAGATGGTTCTTAAGGTAGGGAGTCTCAGAGGGAATGAAGATAGTAACATGTATAGTAGCAATTAAAAAGAAAAAAGTAGGGTGTATGTAAAGTACAGGGATTAACTGAAGCTGGAATATATATCCTCCAAGAAAAAAGTTGGCTGCATGCATATAGAAATAAGTTAAGGAAAGCAGGCATTAAAAGGCAAGATGTATATTTATAGAAAATCAGTAAATAAATGTCACATGTAACACATGAACATGAACATTTAAAATAAGCATTAAAATAAGCTTTGTCTTACAGAAGTTTAAGTAAAGATATCTTAACTAATTTAGGAGTAGATGGCTAACCCACCTCAACAGTTACTCCATCCCCTTGCTGGGGCAAGTCACTGAGAAAACATGGCTGCTACACTTAAGTTTGTTGCTATGTTCACTTTGTGAGCATGACAGATATTATCTGTTTATTGGATTACTTTGTAGGTTGATATTGAGTAGCTTTTTGGTTGCTATGGTTTATGAAGTGTACAGACGTCACAGCATTCATAAATATGTAGCCATTTTGCTCTTCGAAATAACTTACAGTGATGTCCTCAACAAGGTGTCATCGGCAGATAGTGACAAAATTTTGTAGCAGAGGACTTGTAAGTTGTACTTGCTCATTTTTGAAGCATTAGATGCCAGAAGCAGGCCTCACTACAATTAGATGTGAGAGTGTTCAATCTCGCCGTTTGTTCTTACACCTGGGTTCGGAGCCGATCCTCGGCTCCGTGTCGGCCGCTTGGCAAGCTCTGCATCGAGAAGAAGCTCGAGACCAACCTAACTCCCACAATCCCCCTCTGCCTTTATCCCAGATCTAGTTTGCCGCTGCAACGTTCGCATCATTTTGGATGAGCTCGGACCACCTCAAGCTAAGATTAATTATTTTCTTATATTTCTTATATTTTCTCTTAAAATTTGTTCTTAAAGTTGACTGTGTGTGTGTGTGTGAGTAGTGTATCAAGGGTTTCTCGGTTCCGTATATAGTTATTTATATACTTTATTAGAGTTTTCCCTCGGGGCCTACCCCACCCTTTAACTTCTGGATTGACTACTGGATTGACTATTTTACAGGATTTGACAAAATTGTTGCTGGATTGACAAATTTACTGGACTGGACAATTATATTGGCTATTTCACTGTTTACTGTACTTAACTTTGTAACATGTCTGAAAAAGCTAAGTCAGGCTTCAAACGGTGCCAATGTGGACAGAAGATGTCTGTCACAGACAATCATAGTTCCTGCGTCTACTGTCTTGGCCCTCTCCATCTGCAAGAAGACTGCTCCATCTGTCATTCTTTCAGTGGAAGGGTCATGACAGATAGGCGCAGGAAACTTATGGATAGGGGCCTTTTGAAGCCTGCATTCCAAGAGGCTCTGGATGCATCAGACCAGACATCCAAATCCTCGAAGGAATCGAAGACGTCGGAGCCCAGGTCATCGGCTCCGAGCTCTTCATTCAAAGTTCGATCACCGGTTCCACAGACTTCAGGGCCGAGTGTTGAACTGTTGTCAGTTACTGAGCCTCGAGTCTTGGAACCGGTGACGGAGCTCCCTCCTCCGGCACTTTTGAAGTTGGCTCCGTCTTTGATTCCTTCGACGCGTTCTTCCAGGCCCCTCTCCGACACCGATGCAGGCCGCGTGGTGCAGAAATTGATGGAGAATACGGCCTTGTCCAAACTCATCTCTGTCTCCTCCCAGTTGGTGTCGAGACTCGAAGGCCTTCCCTTATCTCCACCTGTTCCTCCTCCGAGGCCTATCCAGTCTTCGGAGCCGGGAGAGGCTGATCTGGTGATTGTGGAGCCCTCGGTGCCAGAACTGTCTTTTTCTCGGTCGGCTCCGTTCACCTCGACTCCGTCGGAACCGGTACCGGAGTCTCGGAGCCGAAGATCCATCCTTGGATCCGGGACTGAGAGTCGGACCGATGTTTCGGTTCCGACGCTCCCTCTCGGGGCCTCGGCTCGGATTGACTCGGCTCCGTCCTCGGGGTCGATGCCTTCGGTGTCTGTCTCGGGAATTCTTCCGATTTCTTCGGAACCGGGAGATACCTCGACTCGGGACCCGGGGGCCTTCAACCTCATAAGGAAGGTGTTGTCTACTCAGACAACCACTTCAGCAGAAACAGCTTCTCCTTCCCATAAAGGACCGTTATCCTCCTCTGCACCCATGGCTACATCTAAGCGTCGAGCACCAGTGTCTCAGCCACCCATGGAGGGTGCCCCCTCTTCCTCGGAGGCTTCCTCGGATGTCCCCCCCGAGGAAGTTCCGAGGAAAAGATTGTGTAAGAGGAGACACTTGGATTCTCCACAAGAATCCTTGACATCGGATACTGACTTGGATGAGTCAGAAGGGTCCCCAAAGTCACCCTCAGAGGATGTCTCCTTTTCTGACATTCTAGAGATCCTAAAGCAGAGAGGTGATTGGCAATCCCTTCCCCCTTCTGAGGATGAGTCAGTTTTGCTGAAGGCATTCGGTGCTCGCCCTTCTTCTTCCTGGGTTACTCCGCCCTTCGATGAGTTGATGGAATTGATTGCTCGAAGGGCGTGGGAAGCACCTGACACGGTGGAGCCAGTCCCTAGAAAGCCCAATAAATATATTACTGCCCCCCAAGATAAGGCTTATCTGACAAAGGGAGTGCCAGTGGACGCTATGGTGGTGGCAGCGGCCACGAAAAAGGAGATGTCTGAATCTTCCTCATCTGTCCATCCGCCTAACAGAGATTCCAGGACTATGGACAGGTACGGGAAGCGCATTTTTAGTTCAGCGGCTTTTTCCATGCGATCCCTGAACTATTTGACCCATTTCACACGGTTACAGAGGGATCTAATCAAAGAGTTGGGTGATACCCTCCAGGGTACTACAGATGCTGCTGTCTCAGAGAAAGTTACAGCGCATCTCAATACCCTTACATCTATTGTGAACTCGTCCATGAGGCTGATATCATACGCAGCCGAAGGATCGAGTAGGGCAGCGGCTTCAGCGATTGCTCTTCGTAGACAATCCTGTATGCGCTTATGTTCCTTTGCGGAAGCCTTCAAGTCTTCCTTTACTAATGCCCCATTTGATGGTGCCACTCTCTTTGGCCCCAAAGTAAAGGAGACCCTTACCCGGTGTGAGCAAGAGGGAAAGACTCTGTCTGCTGTCGGAGTCCGTTTTTCCACTCCATCCAGACCGTACCCCAAGGGGCAACGTGGTGGAAAAATGTGGTTTCGAAAACCCCAAGGCTCTTTCCCAGGCACACAGGGTGATGCCCCCTCTAGAGGCAGAGGAGGGGGCAGAGGTGGAAGACGTCGCCCTGGCGGCAGAGGGGGTCCGCAAAACCAAGGTGACAGGGATACACCCCCTGGGAAACCTTTCCAGCACTCCTGAGAGGAAGCCCGACTGTCCTGCTCTGGAGGCAGTCGGGGGTCACTTAGCTTTATACCCTCAGGCCTGGCAAAGTCTTACATCAGACAATTGGGTAAAAAGCATTGTTACCAGAGGTTACAGAATTCCCTTCCTATTGCCCCCAATTCCGCAGAAAAGACTCCCAGATGTGCCGCCCCATCTGCGAGGCCCGGCAGCTATAGAAATTTCAAAGCTGCTAGAAAAAAGAGTCATCCAACCAGTCCCAGCAGACCAAAGAGGATTCGGAACTTACTCAAGGTTCTTTTTAGTTCCAAAAAAGACAGGGGACTGGAGGCCAATTCTGGACCTAAGCAAACTCAATACCTTCATCAAGAAAGAAAAGTTCCGGATGGTCACGCTTCAATCGATCCTTCCATTCTTACAGAAGGATGACTGGATGTGCTCAATAGATCTAAAGGACGCATACTACCACATCAAAATGGCCAGGGCGTCCAGGGATCACTTGCGCTTCCGGCTGGGAGCCAGTCACTTTCAGTTTCGAGCCCTGCCCTTTGGTCTGACCTCAGCCCCCAGGGTTTTCACCAAATGCATGGCAGTGGTAGTGTCTCACTTGAGACGCCTGGGATTCCAGGTGTTTCCGTATCTGGACGACTGGCTCCTTTCTGCCACCACCCAGCGTCAACTGATTCAGGCCAGGGATTACACACTACAGCTTTGTGTTCATCTCGGAATTTCCGTAAATTTCGAAAAATCTTTACTACAGCCATCACAGCATATCTCATTCATAGGAGCAGAATTGGATACGCGTTGTTTAATTCTAAGGCTCCCTCCGGAAAGGATAGCCTCACTACAAAGCCATATATCTCTTCTTCTGTCATCCAGAAAATCCCCAGCAAAACTGGTTCTGAAGGTTTTGGGTCTCATGGCAGCTTCTCTCATTGCGATACCCTTGGGAAGACTGCACATGAGAGTTCTACAATGGCTACTGTTTGCACAATGGTCGTTCCAACAATTACCCCTGACACACGAAATTCTCATCACAAACATATGCAAATCACACCTGGCTTGGTGGCTCCGGACTTGCAATCTTTCCAGCAGGAGATCATTTGTGCTACCCACGCCGACAGCTACGGTGACCACGGACGCTTCCCTGATTGGGTGGGGGGGCATCTTTCAGGGACAGACAGTCCAAGGCGAATGGACCAATTTAGAGTACAATCTGCACATCAATGTTCTAGAGTTGAGGGCAGTGTTTCTAGCGTTGCAACACTTTGCTCCCCTTCTTCCTCTAGGGACAATTGCAGTTCAGATGGACAACATGTCCGTAGTCTGGTACATAAACAAACAAGGGGGAACCAAGTCTTATCAGCTATGCAGAGAGGCCATGAGAATCTGGCAATGGGCGGAGTCCACGGGTCGCTTTCTGATAGCAATGCACATCCCGGGGTCATCCAACGTCATAGCCGACAGGTTGAGCAGAGCAATCCTGTTACCTCACGAGTGGTCCCTCAAACAGTCAGTTGCGAAGGAAATTTTTCGCAAGTGGGGCCAGCCTTCCTGCGATCTTTTTGCGTCTCCAATGAACGCCAAATGCAGGAGCTATTTTGCCCTATTACCCCCTCCAGGGGAAGTCCCCAGGGACGGTCTGGTTCACGATTGGCACCCGGGTCTCCTTTACGCCTTTCCTCCCTTTCCCCTGATTGCAAAGTTTCTGCAGAAAGCCAACAACCTGCAAAGGACGATTATCCTCATTGCCCCATTCTGGCCTCGTCAAATCTGGTTTCCCTTTCTTCTGGCACACCGCATTCGGGAACCCTGAATCCTGGACCCGGAGACGGATCTACTGACCCACTCGTCAGGGGCTCCCCACCCCTCGCTACTTTCCCTCAGACTAGCAGCTTGGCTGCTCCGCTTCCCTACTTAGCCAGGTCTGATCTTCTTTCGCCTGCAGTTCAGAATATACTAGTGGCTTCTCATAAAGCTTCCACTACAAAGACTTGCACTAGTAAATGGAAGCGTTATGTTCACTGGGCAAATACACAGCAATTGGACCCTGTGATAGCTCCCTTAAATAAGATCTTGGAGTTTTTGACCGAGTTGTTCCACCAAGGAGCTTCTCCTGCCACTTTGAGAGTGCAATTGGCTGCCATTTCGAACTTTCATGTGGAAGAATGTGGGGCTCCTATTATGGCTCACAGACTTTGTAAGGCCTTTCTGAAAGGATCTTTCCATATTAGACCACCAGTTAGAACTCCTACATCACCTTGGAACTTGAACCTTCTATTATCTCAGCTGATGCTACCACCGTTTGAACCAGCCTCTTCCTGTCCTTTGAAATATTTGTCATGGAAGACCCTCTTTTTGGTGGCCATTACATCGGCCAGACGGGTGTCGGAGCTTCAGGCTCTTTCTATTAAACACCCTTATTTGATCTTTCACTCTGATAGAGTATCTCTTCGCACTAATCCGTCCTTTCTCCCCAAAGTTTGCTCCGTTAATAACATTAATCAATCCATTGAGCTCCCTACCTTTTTCAAAAACCACTCCAATAAGTTGGAATATATGTTACACAAGTTGGATGTTCATAGACAACTTAGATTTTACTTGGATAGAACAAAGGATCACAGAAAGACAGACCAGCTTTTATAGCCTTTGCAGACAGCAGGAAAGGTATGGCAGTTACTAAACGAACCCTTTCCAAATGGCTATCTGATTGCATTATTTTTGTTTATGCTGCTTCGGAACAAACTTTACCTGTCAAGCCCAAGGGGCACTCTACAAGATCGGTATCTACATCCATGGCTCATGCAGCTCGCCTACCATTAGACACTATTTGTGCAGCTGCCACTTGGTCTAAACCACATACATTCATTTCTCATTACAAGGTAGACAGGGTTTCTAGGGACAGGGCAACCTTTGGTTCCACTGTGCTCAGGAACGTTCTCCCGTGAGTTCCTCAGGAACATGGAGCTAGAGACGCTACCCAGGTGTAAGAACAAACGGCGAGATTGAACACTCTCACATTTAGAAGTTATGTCCTTACCATAACGTTCCATGTGGAGTGTTCATCTCGCCTTTATTCTTACATTCCCACCCTCCCACCCTCAGGAAGAACGTCCAGTTTGGTGTCTGGTTTGGTTTCTCCTGCTTCTGCCTTACGCAGTTGTTGTATATATGTATATATATATATATGTATATGTTTTTCAGCTATGTTGTTTTTGGCATGAATGTGTTGTTCTCTCTGTTGACTTCTGGTTTGCTTGCAAACTAGATCTGAGGTAAAGGCAGAGGGGGATTGTGGGAGTTAGGTTGGTCTCGAGCTTCTTCTCGATGCAGAGCTTGCCAAGCGGCCGACACGGAACCGAGGATCGGCTCCGAACCCAGGTGTAAGAACAAAGGCGAGATGAACACTCCACATGGAAAGTTATGGTAAGGACATAACTTCTAATTATGTTACATGGAAGGGCACAGTACTAATTATATTCTTGCCTGGAGACAGTACAACATTCTATAAGTAATCAAACAAAAAAAAAAAATGCCAAACCACCATGAAGTAAGTCACAATGGATAGCCAAATGTACCATCAAGGTTTTTATTACAACAGAGTTAATTGCTTTCATCCTTCTTAAACCAGGACTTCATCAGAACAAATTGAAATGTTATTGTCATACATTTATATATCAAATAAAATAAAATCATGTGGCATTCACTTTAAGTTATTTCAAAGAGGCTTTAAGTTTGTTCCTTCTAATAATTTTGATTTAGCTTACTGCTTAACAGAACTTAAGTTATTTACTAAAAAATTAAATCTTGCAGTCGTTATGGATAATAAAAGTTTTGGTGAAAAGAATGCTACTATAAAAAGGAAACGTGCATATAATCCACCTGTGTATCCATTAGTAGAGTTATTTGAGCATAAGTGTACTAAGGATATTTATTTCTATAATAGGAATAAAAAATATTATGAACCTCAAAATTTATGTTTGAAAAGAAGGAGGCTTGGGATTAGTTGGTGCTAGATAAATCGGTACACATTATGAAGCCTGATAAGGGCAGGGGGATAGTTTTAATGGATACTTTTAATTACACCAGTAAAATGCTTGATATTTTATTAAATGTTGATAGTTCCATTCCACTTTCACAGAATGAAGTTAACTTAGCATATAGAAATATAGATCTATTTTTGGAGGACTTTATTTTACAGATCAAACACCTAATGAATTTAAATTTGGATCATTTGAAAAATCTTATGTCCCCACAATATTTGGGATACCTAAAAGTCACAAATGTTTAAAAGAACCCCCATTTAGAACAATAGTGGCTGCCCAGGGTTCTAAAACATACCCCGTGGAGGTCTTTATTGAAGAAAGCTAAAGCCTTATATGATAAAATTCCTTCACTTGTTAAAAGACTTCTGGGATTTTTAAGTTGTAAGTATTGACATGGTGGATTTATTTTCTGCAATTCCCCAGGTAGAAGGATTAGAATATTTTTCTGATGTTATTTCTTGCTTGGAATTTTTAAATAAACAAGGAGGTTTGTCTAATAGTAGACTTCATGGAAACTGCCCTCAAAAATAATTATATTTTTTTGAAGAAGAATTATTCAAACAGAATAATGAAAACTGTTTGTGCCCCAGTTTATGCTAACTTAGTAATGTTATCCTGGGAGTTCAAGCACATCCTTTGTTCTAAATAAAATTGTTGGAACTTATATGTCAGATGTTTTGATGATATACATATACTATGGATGAGCACTTTGGAGGTGCTTGATGAATTTCTTAGGTATATCAACCTGACTACCAAGTTCTTAAAATGTACCCATCATTATTCATTTAATAATATTAATTTTCTGGAGGTGTCAGTAAGTAAATGAGTTGAAGGAATTTTTTCCTTGAATATTTATAGAAAGACAACCTTTTCAAATTCCTACCTGCATTTTAGTACCTGCCAGCATGCCATCCATTATCACAGAGAAAAGGTTTGGTGAAGGGGTAGTATGTAAGGTTGGCTAGGATGATTTCTGAGGATTTGAATTTTGAGAACGAATGTGACAAATTGGCGAAAATGTTTTTAGAAAGGGGGTATCTGGAGAGTATGATCAATGACATCAAGTTGGAAGTTAAGAGAGGGAGATATGGTAGATTTAATTAAAACACTACTGGGTAATGAACTTGGAAATGATAAAACCAATTCACTTGAGTGTAAAACTGATACAAGATCATTAAATTTATCATTAGTACTTAAATATTTTCTAGATCAGTCCAGTAACAAAAAGATAATTAATACTATTTGGGTCATTTTCAGATTTGATCAAACTTTGAGTAATCTACTGGGTGATAATCCTCAATTTGTATGCAAGAGAGGACATAACTTTAAATGTAGATTAGAGTACAATAAAAAAATGTAATGAATTGGAGACACTTAATTATTCAGGAATGAATATATGTGGGCATTGTAACCAATGCAATTATATTTATGCTAGGAAAGAATTAAGATCCGTGGTGATATTATTCATTTGGGAAAAGGCTTTGATTGCACATCTAAGGGGATGGTGTACATTAGCTTATGTGAAGACCGTGATGCTTTTTATGTTGGCAAAACCAAAAGAATGATTGCCAAGTGTATTTATAAGCATTACTATGATATCAAAAGAGGAAATGAAAACAATGCATTATATAAGCATTGGATTATGTGCCCAGGTCATAGGAATTTTAAATTTGCAGTGTTGAAACAAATTTTAGAAAACCTAAGTGGAGGTCCATGGGAAACATTAAAATAATATAGGGAATTACAGTGACAATTCAAGTTAAGCACAGATGTGTCACTTGGTTTGAATGCATACATTTCAATAAGCAGTGTGCTTAAATTAAAATCAGCTAAACTTCAACATAATTTTTTACATATTTATTTAATACATTTATAGATTTCAGAAAAAAAATTAATCAGTTTTAAGCAGTTTTCTATTTACTCATTTATTATTCATAGGTCTTTTTAAATGTTTTAATCTATACAATGTTCTATCTCTTTTTAGTTTATTCATTTATTTATATGCTTTAATGAGAATTTCTAACATATTTTTAACATATTTAAATGTATTTTAAATATGCTTTGATAAAATTTTAACGCTGTACCTTTAAGAATGCCTTTGCAGATTTGGGCTTGACTATTTAATAGTTTAATTAAATTAATGGTTAGAATTCATTTATAGGCAGCATCACAAGATTTTATTTTATTTGGTATATAAATGTATGGCAATGAAGTCCTGGTTTAAGAAGGACGAAAGTGCTTAACTCTGTTATAATAAAAACTTCATATGTTCGGGTGTCCGTTCTGACTGACTCCATGCTCCTTGCTGTGGTCTGACGGATTTTTTAGTTGATTGCAAGTTTTGTTTCTGCCTGGCTGGTTTTGTGGTTATTGATTCTATAAGTAATGTTTATTGCCTTTGGTGGTTGTAGGTGTATAAAGGGAATTTTGTGGTTATTGATTCCATAAGTAACATTTATTTCTTTTGGTGGTTGTAGGTTTATAAAGGGATCTAAAGAGCTTACCAGATTCTGCATTGAAATGTCAGTTAAGGTTTAATGCAAAGAAGTGAAAAACACAAGAATTAGGGTTTAGGGCTTTTATTGTTTTAATTTTATATTTGTTTACCAGATTAGTATACTGATCACAACTGACCATTTGTAGGAACTGTCAAGGACTCCTTTAGTAATCTCAAGGTGAATTATCTTGAAGAATACAGAGCAGGAAACAATGTTCAAGTAATAGGATTGAAAAACTGAAACAAAAAGCACAACTGGAGAATGTTGTGACCAATACTTCTAAAATGTTATGGACAGATCCAAGATTTAGGGAGGTTGTAGTATCAATTCAGATCTTTTGGCAGTTCACAGAATGGAGCACTGAGTTCATTGTGGGGCTCTTACAGACAAAAGGAAATTAAACTAATTGTGCTTAGAGTAAAACAAGAAAAGTGGTAAAAAAACAGAAGAAAAGTAATATAAAGAAAAGCTGAAAGATGTAAACATTTCTGCACTAGAATAATGGAAAGAAAATGGGAGATGATATGGGTAGAATAAAGTACTAGGGAAAATATGATACTATCAGTTTAAAGGGGAATGACAGAAGAAGATGACAGGGATGTGGCAATCAGTCTGCAGCATTTACTATGGGCTGACATTAAGAATATTTTCTCATGGAAAGAGTAGTAGATAAGTGAAGCACACTACCAGGTGAAACTGTAAACTGTAACTCCAGAAATGCATTCCATGCTATCTGCGATAGGTAGCCAGATTGGAAGAAAATGCAAGGGGATGGTGTACTTGTAGAATAAAAATGACAGCCTAAAAAAGAAATTTAATGGGATAATGTAAATAATCAGCTTCCCAGGGAAACCCCAACAGGATTTAAGAAAAACTGAAGCAACTGTGAAAATGTTGCTCATTTAAAATGCTGGTAACTTTAGATACTGTTACCATGATGGACTCAGGCCAAACGCAAAAGGATATCATTTGGTAAATGAAAGCAGTTGTTTGATGGAGGAAATGATGCTGCTGTAAACTGAGCACAGTGACAGCACCTCTTTATACCAGATTTGCAACATGAATGAAACATTGTTTTCATTAATGGGAGGCCTAATATCATTCTACCATCCAGGGAGGCTCATTTGTTTTTTATGGCTCAATGAAGGCTCAGTTCAATCTGAGAAACCATGATTTAAATACACATTTATTTCAAAGGAGTGGCACAGCTGCTAATAATGGCCCTGCAATATGTTTCGCTTGGTGAGTTTACAGGATTTTCATTGACCATTTTATAATAGCACTTAAATAAAGATGCATTCTAATTCAGATAAGTAATATTATGGGTTCACAGGTTTGAGTGTCAAGCTTATGGTTTGCTAGTTTGATTGCTATAACCACTTGCTGAGATTTTTTTACTTCCCATATGCTTATCAAGATTACTTTCAAATGAAGCTGAAGTGCCACCTTTTTGATTGCAAGTAGAGTCTTATTTCGTAATATACCTCTCAATCTGTAGACTCTGAAAATAGGAACAAAGGCTGTTGAAAAGTAGAAACATCCATCTGAAAGGCTGGAAATCTAATTAGCATGCAAGGTGAATACCAAATAACACACAACTCTTCCCTTTTCCAGTAGGAATGTGGGATACTACTCCGAAACATATTTAAAAAAAGAGTGACAAAAATGATGAGAAAATATAAGCACATTAAACGAGACAGTGTAAATCTGTAGCTTTTAATGAACTGTATTGCAAAATTCTACCACACAAGGTCATTTATTTTTGCTTCAGGAAAAAGGGAGTTCTAAGATGTGTGTCCCCCTTTTTAAATTATTGTTGCCTCAAGTATGTTGGCCATGTAGTATGGTTTTCTGTGTACTAGATAACTTTAAAAATCATGTGATTAGAGAGATTCAGAAAATTGAGTGAATGTGCAAATCAAACCTGAAAATGGGGACATACCACAAAAATAGAGGAAGCTTGTGCAGGTGTAAATCAGGCCTGAAAATAGGAATGTTCCTTCAAAATAGAGACAGCTCTGTTTTGACATTTTGGCAGTTGTTGCCTAATGTAGCTCTCATATTTTCTTCCACTGTAGATTTTTATTTTTAATGTTAGGTTCCCTGATCCAGTGTTTTCCTCTCACAGTGATATATTTCAGGCATACATTTCTAATACAGCTGGAACAGACATTGCCTTACAGAATATGCAATGCCACCTCTAAGAAGTCTGTAAGAAACAGAAAATAACAATTGCTGAAACTTTTGTCACTAGTTCAAGTTTTCTTATCTATTTGATTTTTCTATTAAAGAGTAGTTGTACCTTTTCAAAATATTTCAAGTGGTCTGTTTAAAGGTTACAAAATGCTGTATTGTGCACAGTAACTAGTCAGATAATTAGGGTATAAAGTGGTACAATGACCTCCTGAAAGCAACAAGCTGTGCCTTTATGAATTGGATGGGCTAGAGAATATGTTTTCTGACTTTGTGGATGCATACATTTTCTTTTTTTTAAATTTCTCCAAGTCTTTTGGGTTTCTAATACCATGAAGGGAATGGACCCCATTCCTAAGTCAAAGTATGATTAAAGTTCATGAAATTAGTATTGTTTCAATCTTTGATGTCAGCCAGAAGTGCTCTTCACAGCACTCGCAATGTGCCCAGTAATTACTCGTTCTGAAATTCATATGGTGTTACATGTATTGGTAATGTATCTAAGTACGATTGCAAATTCTTTTTTTATAAGACCCGTTGCTCCTACTACTATTGAAATTGTCTGAGTATCCTTCTTCCACAGTGTCCTCCTTTCTGCCTGCAAATCCTGGTATTTTATGATTTTGTGCCTCTCTCTGTACATAAGACACTGTACTCACTAGTTCTAGCAATTTTAATAATCAATGCTACTTTTGTCTTCTTTTCATGGACTACTATATCGGGTTGTCTCGCATCTATTTTTGAACTGTTGGTAATGGGTGATCCCATGTGATATAAACTTCATAATTTTCTATAATGCTTTGTGGCTTATGTTTCCAGTGCTTTTCAGTTACTTCAGTATCATAATGTTTGCACAATCCCCATTGCAGCAGTCTTGCCATATTATTTCAATACATTTTCCTTGGAGATCTTTTTTATGTCTCTAGAGATTTTTGTTTTTTGTCCCAACCACCTTGCTGATGTCTGGTATCCTCCATACCTGCTCCCAGAGGTCCCATAATCCTTGTGCCCCCTAATTCCTTGATGACTTCCTGGTGTGACCCAGTCTAGGAGGGTCCTTCTGCCAGGAGAGTACATGCACATGGAGACTTCCACTCCATGCCAAGTTATAAGAGCTGCACCTTCCCACAAAGCATTGCAGGCTGGGATGGAATAGATGAGGAGCTGTCATACTTTGGTTCCACAGTGGGCTTTTTACTATGCCCTAACCTGCCCCAGTGTATTCATATCTTAATGTCAGATATCCTAATGTGGGCAGCTCTTAGAAGTGGCCTGAGATGTTGTCCACCAGAGGAAAATATGCCACCTTAACCATCCCACATGTCCTGGCCTGGTCATCTGAGTACTGGCCTCCACCAATTTTCAACTTGCACTGCCCAGCCTGCTCCCTTCCCCCAAGACAGGCACATAGCCATTTTCCCTGCCTGCACCATCAAGTTTCCAAGTACCCTTAGAGTTTAATGATGGTGTCATGTTTTATGATTTCACCACTTATTTTGTAATGATACTTTTGCCAGGCCAAGTCTGATGCTACAACATGTATTGACATTAACAGTGAAGTCATTGCTACTGACTTTGTAGCCCGTCTTAGAGAACTTCTGCATCTTTTATTGAAATAATTTTGTCTTTTAAGGTGCAGTCTTCATTATATTTGCTTAAAGCCTCCATTGCCTAACTGTGTGACTCTGAGCAAGTCACTTAACCAGATGCCTCTCACTTTGATGTGCTGCATCCTGGAACTTAACCAGCATTTACTTATTGAACTGTGTATAGACTGATATTTAACGCATCTAGTTTATCAGCTAGTGGGAGGGAGCGTACTGCTGCCCTACACCGCCTGGTTTTCCATTTGAGTTATTGGTACTTTCTGTGGGGAGTTTGTGTGCTCTTCCTGTGTCCATGTGGGTTTTTGATGGGTGCTCTACTTTTCTTCCACAACCCAAGAAATGGAGTTTTTGAAATGGTAATCTTACAAATTGCTATAAGTGTGCATAAGTGAGTGTGTTTATGTGCATGTAAAAATTAGCACACACTCACATTGTGTATGTATGCATACATTTGTGTGGGGATCTGTATGTGGGACTTTGCAGATTTGTTTGTGTGTTCTGCAGTAGACTGGCATCCAGTCCAAGTATGGTTTCTCTGGCATGCACCCAACTCATTGTGACCAGAGCTAGATAAAAGGTAAATTGAAGCATGAATGAAATGAAAAAAAAAATGAATATAATTGTTTACTATTCCCTAATTTAAAATAGTCCTGAATGTCTTAGCAAAGTCACAATAAGCAGCGTGCAGTATAGGTCCTTTTTCAAGTGCTGCCATTACTTCTTCAAAGAATGCTATGGGATTCAAACAGCAAGTGCTCTTTAACAAATGCATATTGCTTAAAGTAGGTCTCCTGTATCTTTTTGATAAGTTCTGCAAGGCTGTATTCATGGTTTAACATAGAATACTAAATGCTGGTCAGGCTGAGTCTAAAATTGTTTAGTTCTGATACAATCCACTACTTTGGTGAACTGATATCGCTATAGCGCTATATTGTTTAGATCAAGGAGATGAACACAAACTAACATCCTGATCTTGTTTTTAAGGGTTAAGTTATGTTCTCCTGTAGTCTGTAAAGGAAACTACCATATATGTTGTCTGGTCCCATGAAACTTGAGTCACTAACTATATTTCTGAAAGTAGTTATCATAACTGTGGGTTGCTGCTGCTGCAAAAAAGGCAGATGGACAGATAGACGCTAGATAGAGAGAAGAGTCACTCTAAATTGTACATTTAAGATGTTATATATCAGATTAACATAAGCAATGAATGGGGAAAAATGCAAGACACCTATATACTCACTAAAAGGCAGAATGAGTTTGTTCAGGGGCTGCAACATTATTCTGTAATGGCTTTTACTGGATCGTGCCGAATAAGTGAAGTTTTACTATGCAGCATATGACTTGGGGGCCATGATATAGGGTTGGGAAGATGAAGAATTGATAGGAGTTAATAAATCTTTGGAATTGTGAGAGACAAGACCGATGGGCTAGGAAAGAAGGAAAAAAATTCAAATAGGAAAGCGGTAGAGAAATGGGAATAAGTGGCGAGTACATAAAGAAAAAGGGTTTGCATTATTTCAAGTATAAGTATTTGGAATTCAGGTTAAACAGTACAGGTATTTCTGTGTCTGTCCATGTGTGTATCATGTGATCATTAACTTTACAAAGCAATTTCAGTGGGGGTGTTTAAAAGGCTAAGTAAGCTTTCTGAGTTACAGAATATAACAGGCTTGGAATTCCTCCCAAACAGCTCATACTATTTGAAATAAATGACTAGATATAGTTGACTAAGGCTGTGCAACATGAAGGAGAAAATGCTTGTTGTTGCAGCTGTCCTGACAAAGCATCTGATTTATTTTAATGTTTGGTATACTCCTGCACCAAACAGATGCCTATAAATAGTATCCTTTACCCTTTGTATTTATATATGATTTATGAATTCTATTTATGCAAGAGCAAACTTGATTCTCAGGCTATTGAGAGGTGAAATGGTTGTTTGCATCAAGTCAGGCACTGTTACAGCCTGAAAAAAGGCTGATGGAGGCTGTTAATGCAACCATGCTCTACTGGGCCATGTACCAGGCGCCACTGCAATCCCTTATTAGCTGCTTGGATGACGTTACCATGGGAACTGTGCACTCTCACAGGATATTAAGCAACTACCTGGATGCAACTGGTTGGCATGGTATCTTCTACTCTTTTAATGAGCAGTTAAATAAAGCATCAGGCAAGTATGTCAACCACAAGTAGTGCTCCATTCTGATTTTATTTTTCACTGTTTAGAATTGCAAACAATGCTTCTGGTGAACACACTTGCTAAAAGAGTTATTTCCTTACTCATTTAAAATGTATACTATTTATTAAACAAGGCTACTAAGCAGAATCTGTATTTTTAAGTCAGATAAATAATGTTGTCATTTCTGTAGCACTGCCAGAGTAACAAATGTGCATTTATTTGAATTGCTACCATAGCATTTGTAATACATAAATAAAGAATACAAAGTAAAAACTAAAAGTATGTTATGGTTATACATATGCATGTTATTAAAGGTGATATTTATATATTTCATTTTGTTGATCTGGTAAAGCCCACTGAACTTGTGAATATTTTAAATGGAAACAAAATGACATTTATAGAAGATGGGTGCACATTGGACCAGTGCTCTACTCTTCAACAAGTACGATCTTTTGCAACCCCTTATCTACCATCAGGGCAGCCCTATGGGAACTTGGTTTAATGTCTTGTCCAAAGGACAAGTCCACAAGTATAACACACTTTTTTATGCTGCACCACAGTGTCAGCAACCTGAACCCAAATGCCTCGTGTGGGGACAGAACCCAGTCACTTCAGATCTTCTGTCAGCAAACAGAAGACTACAGCTGGCTGAGCCAGTAGGACTCAATAACTTTCCAAGTGTTAGATAATGCAAATATGATTTTAGTTTTTCTTTAAAATATGAAGATAGGAACCTCTCCCAAACCCTAAGTAAAACTACAGAAAAATGGGACTGCTATGTCATGGAGCATTCCAGCTGATGTGCTTTAAGGAAAATAACACGTTTTGCATTATGTAGATTAAGATGGGGTGTGAGGCAAGAAATGACTCATGAAGCTTGGATTAAAGCTGTACAAATTATAACTCCTACTGTAAAGGGTGAGCTCCACCATGTTGTCTCAAACCGCATCAACGTACTACAGGGGTGCTCAACCAGCACTGATGTCATATGGGAGGAGCAGGACAGAGCCAATCTCAAACGCACAATGCATTCTGCAACATCAGCAATCACTGAATAGTGCTTCTCGACACACATCTTTTCCACACACACATAATCATTACAAATAAACACACAGCATTTTTGTTAATAAAACGATTTTACTTTAGGTGGTTGCATTCAACTGATCACAGCTGAATGCACAGTATAAAAATATATAAATAAATAAATTGTATATGTGTGTGTGTGTGTGTGTGTGTGTGTGTGTGTGTGTGTGTGTTAATAAAACAAACACATATGTCCCATGTGTGTGTGTGTGCTTTATATATATATATATATATATATATATATATATATATATATATATATGGATCTACTTTAGAAATTCGACAGCTCACAAGATCAACAGCTATTACAACTAGACCACAAGAACGACAACTAATTTAAATGAAAATACACTTGAACGACACCTCAGAACAATGAAAAGTACAGTTGGTACAACCTGCTATGCAGTATAAATTAGTCAGCTAATCATGACAATGCTGTGCTATGCACCACATTGCTGTTAGAGTAGTAGTAAACATGGAAGCCCCAGGAGTTGTAGGTAGTTCGTACAAAACTATTACTTCCCAGAAAGGGAAAGAGTTACTGGTAGTAGATAATTACATATACTACCTTGAAAGGAATCGGCAAGACCGAAGATACTGGGGGTGTAGGTATAAAATAACAGAAAGGTGCAGAGGTAGGGCTACAACAGTATTAATGTCTACTGGTGATGTTTTAATGGTCTGTACCTCACAATCATACAGCTGAGCCAGGTGAAGTAGACCGATATAAAGTATGTCATAAGGTTAAAACACGAACAATGTATAGCCGTGATACTCCATGTTTAATTCTGTCAGATGCTGTGGCCTCCACGTCTCTAGAGTCGATTTGTCATATACCTCGTAGGAAAGCTTTATTACAAGTTGGGCGTGTTCGCCGTAAGCAAATTCCCTATCATGGAGGTGAAGAACTGACTCTAGGACAATATTGACCTCTTAAAGTTCCCACTAAAAGATGGTGCTTTTGTTAGTAGGACAATGTTTGAGTATAGCTCTGACATGAAAGTAATAGCATTCAGTACAGCAAATAATTTACAAGATTTGAGCTGTGCCACTATCTGGATGATGGACGGCGGCACATTCTTTGGTAAAGGTATAAATATACGGCAGCTGTACTCTATTCACGGATTTGTTAAGTATGGGAGTCATAGTCAGGCTATTCCTTTACTTTATGCTTTCTTATCTAAGAAGTCCTTAAAATGTTACAATTTTCTGTGGCATTGTGTGTTTAATTTATTGTCAAACTATAACCTCGATGTCAGTGTGAAATTCGTGTTGTGTGACTTTGAAGTTGCAGCCCTTAAAAGCATTACATTGAATGTTCCTAA